>NW_027507790.1:50696434-50726434 GCF_037356315.1 Lithobates pipiens
CTCAGGTTAAATGTTTTGACTATTTTAAACTCGACAAACCCTTTCCAGTGGTGTTTTTCTTGGACGTGTCATTTGTTTCAATCAGTTCTGCACCTTATTTGGCCATGTTTTGGCTTAGAAATGATATGGTCCACGGGGTCACCATGAGTAGAGCAGCATCCACGTTCCGCCGAGGCCTAGTTTAGGCTGTTTGTTGGTTATACTCTGGTTTCTCTTCAGATCGAATAAATCTTTCGCCTTTTACTAAAGATTTCCGTGGAGAGGAACAACCATGAGTTTCAGAGAATTTTTTGATGCCTAGCTGATGCTGGGCTTCGGTAATTTGGTGAAAAATAGCTCGAGTTCCCTTGATTTGGCAAGACCCTGAGACAGCGTTAGTGTTGTTGTTGGTGGTGGTGGTTAAGAAGGGATAGTAAAACGATTCGACTGGGCCATTGAGCTATGGGACCATTGGACGGTTTCGGGTGTTTCTTTGGCTTTGCGCGCTTGGCCTCAAATGAAAGTTGACGGTGTAGCCGACCAAAGCGGCTCCCGCTCGAGTTCTTGAGGACTCGCTCCTGTTAGCAAAACGCGTTACAGCCCTTTGCAAAATCTTTCTCGCGCGCTCCGTTTTTGGTAAGTCGGCCTTATTCGACCCTTTAAAAAAGAGCACAGGGCAAGGCGCTGTATGTACCCCAAGTTCCATTGCCGTGCTCCTTTTAAGTGGTTCTGATGAAGCGAATTGCTACAAGCGCCTGCTGATTCCCTCCGTGCAGCTGTAAAGACATGCAAATTAGGCCGTCCTGCTCTGTAGCGGCCTTCTGCCATTATCCCCGGCAGTGGGCCGTCCTTTCACTTTTCTTTATTTGCATAACCCTAATGTATCTCAGGTTAAATGTTTTGACATTTTTAAACTCGACAAACCCTTTCCAGTGGTGTTTTTCTTGGACGTGTCATTTGTTTCAATCAGTTCTGCACCTTATTTGGCCATGTTTTGGCTTAGAAATGATATGGTCCACGGGGTCACCATGAGTAGAGCAGCATCCGCGTTCCGCCGAGGCCTAGTTTAGGCTGTTTGTTGGTTATACTCTGGTTTCTCTTCAGATCGAATAAATCTTTCGCCTTTTACTAAAGATTTCCGTGGAGAGGAACAACCATGAGTTTCAGAGAATTTTTTGATGCCTAGCTGATGCTGGGCTTCGGTAATTTGGTGAAAAATAGCTCGAGTTCCCTTGATTTGGCAAGACCCTGAGACAGCGTTAGTGTTGTTGTTGGTGGTGGTGGTCAAGAAGGGATAGTAAAACGATTCGACTGGGCCATTGAGCTATGGGACCATTGGACGGTTTCGGGTGTTTCTTTGGCTTTGCGCGCTTGGCCTCAAATGAAAGTTGACGGTGTAGCCGACCAAAGCGGCTCCCGCTCGAGTTCTTGAGGACTCGCTCCTGTTAGCAAAACGCGTTACAGCCCTTTGCAAAATCTTTCTTGCGCGCTCCGTTTTTGGTAAGTAGGCCTTATTCGACCCTTTTTAAGGGACCCTTTAAAAAAGAGCACAGGGCAAGGCGCTGTATGTACCCCAAGTTCCATTGCCGTGCGCCTTTTAAGTGGTTCTGATGAAGCGAATTGCTACAAGCGCCTGCTGATTCCCTCCGTGCAGCTGTAAAGACATGCAAATTAGGCCGTCCTGCTCTGTAGCGGCCTTCTGCCATTATCCCCGGCAGTGGGCCGTCCTTTCACTTTTCTTTATTTGCATAAGCCTAATGTATCTCAGGTTAAATGTTTTGACTATTTTAAACTCGACAAACCCTTTCCAGTGGTGTTTTTCTTGGACGTGTCATTTGTTTCAATCAGTTCTGCACCTTATTTGGCCATGTTTTGGCTTAGAAATGATATGGTCCACGGGGTCACCATGAGTAGAGCAGCATCCGCGTTCCGCCGAGGCCTAGTTTAGGCTGTTTGTTGGTTATACTCTGGTTTCTCTTCAGATTGAATAAATCTTTCGCCTTTTACTAAAGATTTCCGTGGAGAGGAACAACCATGAGTTTCAGAGAATTTTTTGATGCCTAGCTGATGCTGGGCTTCGCTAATTTGGTGAAAAATAGCTCGAGTTCCCTTGATTTGGCAAGACCTTGAGACAGCGTTAGTGTTGTTGTTGGTGGTGGTGGTCAAGAAGGGATAGTAAAACGATTCGACTGGGCCATTGAGCTATGGGACCATTGGACGGTTTCGGGTGTTTCTTTGGCTTTGCGCGCTTGGCCTCAAATGAAAGTTGACGGTGTAGCCGACCAAAGCGGCTCCCGCTCGAGTTCTTGAGGACTCGCTCCTGTTAGCAAAACGCGTTACAGCCCTTTGCAAAATCTTTCTTGCGCGCTCCGTTTTTGGTAAGTCGGCCTTATTCGACCCTTTTTAAGGGACCCTTTAAAAAAGAGCACAGGGCAAGGCGCTGTATGTACCCCAAGTTCCATTGCCGTGCGCCTTTTAAGTGGTTCTGATGAAGCGAATTGCTACAAGCGCCTGCTGATTCCCTCCGTGCAGCTGTAAAGACATGCAAATTAGGCCGTCCTGCTCTGTAGCGGCCTTCTGCCATTATCCCCGGCAGTGGGCCGTCCTTTCACTTTTCTTTATTTGCATAAGCCTAATGTATCTCAGGTTAAATGTTTTGACTATTTTAAACTCGACAAACCCTTTCCAGTGGTGTTTTTCTTGGACGTGTCATTTGTTTCAATCAGTTCTGCACCTTATTTGGCCATGTTTTGGCTTAGAAATGATATGGTCCACGGGGTCACCATGAGTAGAGCAGCATCCACGTTCCGCCGAGGCCTAGTTTAGGCTGTTTGTTGGTTATACTCTGGTTTCTCTTCAGATCGAATAAATCTTTCGCCTTTTACTAAAGATTTCCGTGGAGAGGAACAACCATGAGTTTCAGAGAATTTTTTGATGCCTAGCTGATGCTGGGCTTCGGTAATTTGGTGAAAAATAGCTCGAGTTCCCTTGATTTGGCAAGACCCTGAGACAGCGTTAGTGTTGTTGTTGGTGGTGGTGGTTAAGAAGGGATAGTAAAACGATTCGACTGGGCCATTGAGCTATGGGACCATTGGACGGTTTCGGGTGTTTCTTTGGCTTTGCGCGCTTGGCCTCAAATGAAAGTTGACGGTGTAGCCGACCAAAGCGGCTCCCGCTCGAGTTCTTGAGGACTCGCTCCTGTTAGCAAAACGCGTTACAGCCCTTTGCAAAATCTTTCTCGCGCGCTCCGTTTTTGGTAAGTCGGCCTTATTCGACCCTTTAAAAAAGAGCACAGGGCAAGGCGCTGTATGTACCCCAAGTTCCATTGCCGTGCGCCTTTTAAGTGGTTCTGATGAAGCGAATTGCTACAAGCGCCTGCTGATTCCCTCCGTGCAGCTGTAAAGACATGCAAATTAGGCCGTCCTGCTCTGTAGCGGCCTTCTGCCATTATCCCTGGCAGTGGGCCGTCCTTTCACTTTTCTTTATTTGCATAAGCCTAATGTATCTCAGGTTAAATGTTTTGACATTTTTAAACTCGACAAACCCTTTCCAGTGGTGTTTTTCTTGGACGTGTCATTTGTTTCAATCAGTTCTGCACCTTATTTGGCCATGTTTTGGCTTAGAAATGATATGGTCCACGGGGTCACCATGAGTAGAGCAGCATCCGCGTTCCGCCGAGGCCTAGTTTAGGCTGTTTGTTGGTTATACTCTGGTTTCTCTTCAGATCGAATAAATCTTTCGCCTTTTACTAAAGATTTCCATGGAGAGGAACAACCATGAGTTTCAGAGAATTTTTTGATGCCTAGCTGATGCTGGGCTTCGCTAATTTGGTGAAAAATAGCTCGAGTTCCCTTGATTTGGCAAGACCTTGAGACAGCGTTAGTGTTGTTGTTGGTGGTGGTGGTCAAGAAGGGATAGTAAAACGATTCGACTGGGCCATTGAGCTATGGGACCATTGGACGGTTTCGGGTGTTTCTTTGGCTTTGCGCGCTTGGCCTCAAATGAAAGTTGACGGTGTAGCCGACCAAAGCGGCTCCCGCTCGAGTTCTTGAGGACTCGCTCCTGTTAGCAAAACGCGTTACAGCCCTTTGCAAAATCTTTCTTGCGCGCTCCGTTTTTGGTAAGTAGGCCTTATTCGACCCTTTTTAAGGGACCCTTTAAAAAAGAGCACAGGGCAAGGCGCTGTATGTACCCCAAGTTCCATTGCCGTGCGCCTTTTAAGTGGTTCTGATGAAGCGAATTGCTACAAGCGCCTGCTGATTCCCTCCGTGCAGCTGTAAAGACATGCAAATTAGGCCGTCCTGCTCTGTAGCGGCCTTCTGCCATTATCCCCGGCAGTGGGCCGTCCTTTCACTTTTCTTTATTTGCATAAGCCTAATGTATCTCAGGTTAAATGTTTTGACTATTTTAAACTCGACAAACCCTTTCCAGTGGTGTTTTTCTTGGACGTGTCATTTGTTTCAATCAGTTCTGCACCTTATTTGGCCATGTTTTGGCTTAGAAATGATATGGTCCACGGGGTCACCATGAGTAGAGCAGCATCCGCGTTCCGCCGAGGCCTAGTTTAGGCTGTTTGTTGGTTATACTCTGGTTTCTCTTCAGATCGAATAAATCTTTCGCCTTTTACTAAAGATTTCCGTGGAGAGGAACAACCATGAGTTTCAGAGAATTTTTTGATGCCTAGCTGATGCTGGGCTTCGCTAATTTGGTGAAAAATAGCTCGAGTTCCCTTGATTTGGCAAGACCTTGAGACAGCGTTAGTGTTGTTGTTGGTGGTGGTGGTCAAGAAGGGATAGTAAAACGATTCGACTGGGCCATTGAGCTATGGGACCATTGGACGGTTTCGGGTGTTTCTTTGGCTTTGCGCGCTTGGCCTCAAATGAAAGTTGACGGTGTAGCCGACCAAAGCGGCTCCCGCTCGAGTTCTTGAGGACTCGCTCCTGTTAGCAAAACGCGTTACAGCCCTTTGCAAAATCTTTCTTGCGCGCTCCGTTTTTGGTAAGTCGGCCTTATTCGACCCTTTTTAAGGGACCCTTTAAAAAAGAGCACAGGGCAAGGCGCTGTATGTACCCCAAGTTCCATTGCCGTGCGCCTTTTAAGTGGTTCTGATGAAGCGAATTGCTACAAGCGCCTGCTGATTCCCTCCGTGCAGCTGTAAAGACATGCAAATTAGGCCGTCCTGCTCTGTAGCGGCCTTCTGCCATTATCCCCGGCAGTGGGCCGTCCTTTCACTTTTCTTTATTTGCATAAGCCTAATGTATCTCAGGTTAAATGTTTTGACTATTTTAAACTCGACAAACCCTTTCCAGTGGTGTTTTTCTTGGACGTGTCATTTGTTTCAATCAGTTCTGCACCTTATTTGGCCATGTTTTGGCTTAGAAATGATATGGTCCACGGGGTCACCATGAGTAGAGCAGCATCCACGTTCCGCCGAGGCCTAGTTTAGGCTGTTTGTTGGTTATACTCTGGTTTCTCTTCAGATCGAATAAATCTTTCGCCTTTTACTAAAGATTTCCGTGGAGAGGAACAACCATGAGTTTCAGAGAATTTTTTGATGCCTAGCTGATGCTGGGCTTCGCTAATTTGGTGAAAAATAGCTCGAGTTCCCTTGATTTGGCAAGACCTTGAGACAGCGTTAGTGTTGTTGTTGGTGGTGGTGGTCAAGAAGGGATAGTAAAACGATTCGACTGGGCCATTGAGCTATGGGACCATTGGACGGTTTCGGGTGTTTCTTTGGCTTTGCGCGCTTGGCCTCAAATGAAAGTTGACGGTGTAGCCGACCAAAGCGGCTCCCGCTCGAGTTCTTGAGGACTCGCTCCTGTTAGCAAAACGCGTTACAGCCCTTTGCAAAATCTTTCTTGCGCGCTCCGTTTTTGGTAAGTCGGCCTTATTCGACCCTTTTTAAGGGACCCTTTAAAAAAGAGCACAGGGCAAGGCGCTGTATGTACCCCAAGTTCCATTGCCGTGCGCCTTTTAAGTGGTTCTGATGAAGCGAATTGCTACAAGCGCCTGCTGATTCCCTCCGTGCAGCTGTAAAGACATGCAAATTAGGCCGTCCTGCTCTGTAGCGGCCTTCTGCCATTATCCCCGGCAGTGGGCCGTCCTTTCACTTTTCTTTATTTGCATAAGCCTAATGTATCTCAGGTTAAATGTTTTGACTATTTTAAACTCGACAAACCCTTTCCAGTGGTGTTTTTCTTGGACGTGTCATTTGTTTCAATCAGTTCTGCACCTTATTTGGCCATGTTTTGGCTTAGAAATGATATGGTCCACGGGGTCACCATGAGTAGAGCAGCATCCACGTTCCGCCGAGGCCTAGTTTAGGCTGTTTGTTGGTTATACTCTGGTTTCTCTTCAGATCGAATAAATCTTTCGCCTTTTACTAAAGATTTCCGTGGAGAGGAACAACCATGAGTTTCAGAGAATTTTTTGATGCCTAGCTGATGCTGGGCTTCGGTAATTTGGTGAAAAATAGCTCGAGTTCCCTTGATTTGGCAAGACCCTGAGACAGCGTTAGTGTTGTTGTTGGTGGTGGTGGTTAAGAAGGGATAGTAAAACGATTCGACTGGGCCATTGAGCTATGGGACCATTGGACGGTTTCGGGTGTTTCTTTGGCTTTGCGCGCTTGGCCTCAAATGAAAGTTGACGGTGTAGCCGACCAAAGCGGCTCCCGCTCGAGTTCTTGAGGACTCGCTCCTGTTAGCAAAACGCGTTACAGCCCTTTGCAAAATCTTTCTCGCGCGCTCCGTTTTTGGTAAGTCGGCCTTATTCGACCCTTTAAAAAAGAGCACAGGGCAAGGCGCTGTATGTACCCCAAGTTCCATTGCCGTGCTCCTTTTAAGTGGTTCTGATGAAGCGAATTGCTACAAGCGCCTGCTGATTCCCTCCGTGCAGCTGTAAAGACATGCAAATTAGGCCGTCCTGCTCTGTAGCGGCCTTCTGCCATTATCCCCGGCAGTGGGCCGTCCTTTCACTTTTCTTTATTTGCATAACCCTAATGTATCTCAGGTTAAATGTTTTGACATTTTTAAACTCGACAAACCCTTTCCAGTGGTGTTTTTCTTGGACGTGTCATTTGTTTCAATCAGTTCTGCACCTTATTTGGCCATGTTTTGGCTTAGAAATGATATGGTCCACGGGGTCACCATGAGTAGAGCAGCATCCGCGTTCCGCCGAGGCCTAGTTTAGGCTGTTTGTTGGTTATACTCTGGTTTCTCTTCAGATCGAATAAATCTTTCGCCTTTTACTAAAGATTTCCGTGGAGAGGAACAACCATGAGTTTCAGAGAATTTTTTGATGCCTAGCTGATGCTGGGCTTCGGTAATTTGGTGAAAAATAGCTCGAGTTCCCTTGATTTGGCAAGACCCTGAGACAGCGTTAGTGTTGTTGTTGGTGGTGGTGGTCAAGAAGGGATAGTAAAACGATTCGACTGGGCCATTGAGCTATGGGACCATTGGACGGTTTCGGGTGTTTCTTTGGCTTTGCGCGCTTGGCCTCAAATGAAAGTTGACGGTGTAGCCGACCAAAGCGGCTCCCGCTCGAGTTCTTGAGGACTCGCTCCTGTTAGCAAAACGCGTTACAGCCCTTTGCAAAATCTTTCTTGCGCGCTCCGTTTTTGGTAAGTAGGCCTTATTCGACCCTTTTTAAGGGACCCTTTAAAAAAGAGCACAGGGCAAGGCGCTGTATGTACCCCAAGTTCCATTGCCGTGCGCCTTTTAAGTGGTTCTGATGAAGCGAATTGCTACAAGCGCCTGCTGATTCCCTCCGTGCAGCTGTAAAGACATGCAAATTAGGCCGTCCTGCTCTGTAGCGGCCTTCTGCCATTATCCCCGGCAGTGGGCCGTCCTTTCACTTTTCTTTATTTGCATAAGCCTAATGTATCTCAGGTTAAATGTTTTGACTATTTTAAACTCGACAAACCCTTTCCAGTGGTGTTTTTCTTGGACGTGTCATTTGTTTCAATCAGTTCTGCACCTTATTTGGCCATGTTTTGGCTTAGAAATGATATGGTCCACGGGGTCACCATGAGTAGAGCAGCATCCGCGTTCCGCCGAGGCCTAGTTTAGGCTGTTTGTTGGTTATACTCTGGTTTCTCTTCAGATCGAATAAATCTTTCGCCTTTTACTAAAGATTTCCGTGGAGAGGAACAACCATGAGTTTCAGAGAATTTTTTGATGCCTAGCTGATGCTGGGCTTCGCTAATTTGGTGAAAAATAGCTCGAGTTCCCTTGATTTGGCAAGACCTTGAGACAGCGTTAGTGTTGTTGTTGGTGGTGGTGGTCAAGAAGGGATAGTAAAACGATTCGACTGGGCCATTGAGCTATGGGACCATTGGACGGTTTCGGGTGTTTCTTTGGCTTTGCGCGCTTGGCCTCAAATGAAAGTTGACGGTGTAGCCGACCAAAGCGGCTCCCGCTCGAGTTCTTGAGGACTCGCTCCTGTTAGCAAAACGCGTTACAGCCCTTTGCAAAATCTTTCTTGCGCGCTCCGTTTTTGGTAAGTCGGCCTTATTCGACCCTTTTTAAGGGACCCTTTAAAAAAGAGCACAGGGCAAGGCGCTGTATGTACCCCAAGTTCCATTGCCGTGCGCCTTTTAAGTGGTTCTGATGAAGCGAATTGCTACAAGCGCCTGCTGATTCCCTCCGTGCAGCTGTAAAGACATGCAAATTAGGCCGTCCTGCTCTGTAGCGGCCTTCTGCCATTATCCCCGGCAGTGGGCCGTCCTTTCACTTTTCTTTATTTGCATAAGCCTAATGTATCTCAGGTTAAATGTTTTGACTATTTTAAACTCGACAAACCCTTTCCAGTGGTGTTTTTCTTGGACGTGTCATTTGTTTCAATCAGTTCTGCACCTTATTTGGCCATGTTTTGGCTTAGAAATGATATGGTCCACGGGGTCACCATGAGTAGAGCAGCATCCACGTTCCGCCGAGGCCTAGTTTAGGCTGTTTGTTGGTTATACTCTGGTTTCTCTTCAGATCGAATAAATCTTTCGCCTTTTACTAAAGATTTCCGTGGAGAGGAACAACCATGAGTTTCAGAGAATTTTTTGATGCCTAGCTGATGCTGGGCTTCGGTAATTTGGTGAAAAATAGCTCGAGTTCCCTTGATTTGGCAAGACCCTGAGACAGCGTTAGTGTTGTTGTTGGTGGTGGTGGTTAAGAAGGGATAGTAAAACGATTCGACTGGGCCATTGAGCTATGGGACCATTGGACGGTTTCGGGTGTTTCTTTGGCTTTGCGCGCTTGGCCTCAAATGAAAGTTGACGGTGTAGCCGACCAAAGCGGCTCCCGCTCGAGTTCTTGAGGACTCGCTCCTGTTAGCAAAACGCGTTACAGCCCTTTGCAAAATCTTTCTTGCGCGCTCCGTTTTTGGTAAGTCGGCCTTATTCGACCCTTTTTAAGGGACCCTTTAAAAAAGAGCACAGGGCAAGGCGCTGTATGTACCCCAAGTTCCATTGCCGTGCGCCTTTTAAGTGGTTCTGATGAAGCGAATTGCTACAAGCGCCTGCTGATTCCCTCCGTGCAGCTGTAAAGACATGCAAATTAGGCCGTCCTGCTCTGTAGCGGCCTTCTGCCATTATCCCCGGCAGTGGGCCGTCCTTTCACTTTTCTTTATTTGCATAAGCCTAATGTATCTCAGGTTAAATGTTTTGACTATTTTAAACTCGACAAACCCTTTCCAGTGGTGTTTTTCTTGGACGTGTCATTTGTTTCAATCAGTTCTGCACCTTATTTGGCCATGTTTTGGCTTAGAAATGATATGGTCCACGGGGTCACCATGAGTAGAGCAGCATCCACGTTCCGCCGAGGCCTAGTTTAGGCTGTTTGTTGGTTATACTCTGGTTTCTCTTCAGATCGAATAAATCTTTCGCCTTTTACTAAAGATTTCCGTGGAGAGGAACAACCATGAGTTTCAGAGAATTTTTTGATGCCTAGCTGATGCTGGGCTTCGCTAATTTGGTGAAAAATAGCTCGAGTTCCCTTGATTTGGCAAGACCTTGAGACAGCGTTAGTGTTGTTGTTGGTGGTGGTGGTCAAGAAGGGATAGTAAAACGATTCGACTGGGCCATTGAGCTATGGGACCATTGGACGGTTTCGGGTGTTTCTTTGGCTTTGCGCGCTTGGCCTCAAATGAAAGTTGACGGTGTAGCCGACCAAAGCGGCTCCCGCTCGAGTTCTTGAGGACTCGCTCCTGTTAGCAAAACGCGTTACAGCCCTTTGCAAAATCTTTCTTGCGCGCTCCGTTTTTGGTAAGTCGGCCTTATTCGACCCTTTTTAAGGGACCCTTTAAAAAAGAGCACAGGGCAAGGCGCTGTATGTACCCCAAGTTCCATTGCCGTGCGCCTTTTAAGTGGTTCTGATGAAGCGAATTGCTACAAGCGCCTGCTGATTCCCTCCGTGCAGCTGTAAAGACATGCAAATTAGGCCGTCCTGCTCTGTAGCGGCCTTCTGCCATTATCCCCGGCAGTGGGCCGTCCTTTCACTTTTCTTTATTTGCATAAGCCTAATGTATCTCAGGTTAAATGTTTTGACTATTTTAAACTCGACAAACCCTTTCCAGTGGTGTTTTTCTTGGACGTGTCATTTGTTTCAATCAGTTCTGCACCTTATTTGGCCATGTTTTGGCTTAGAAATGATATGGTCCACGGGGTCACCATGAGTAGAGCAGCATCCACGTTCCGCCGAGGCCTAGTTTAGGCTGTTTGTTGGTTATACTCTGGTTTCTCTTCAGATCGAATAAATCTTTCGCCTTTTACTAAAGATTTCCGTGGAGAGGAACAACCATGAGTTTCAGAGAATTTTTTGATGCCTAGCTGATGCTGGGCTTCGGTAATTTGGTGAAAAATAGCTCGAGTTCCCTTGATTTGGCAAGACCCTGAGACAGCGTTAGTGTTGTTGTTGGTGGTGGTGGTTAAGAAGGGATAGTAAAACGATTCGACTGGGCCATTGAGCTATGGGACCATTGGACGGTTTCGGGTGTTTCTTTGGCTTTGCGCGCTTGGCCTCAAATGAAAGTTGACGGTGTAGCCGACCAAAGCGGCTCCCGCTCGAGTTCTTGAGGACTCGCTCCTGTTAGCAAAACGCGTTACAGCCCTTTGCAAAATCTTTCTCGCGCGCTCCGTTTTTGGTAAGTCGGCCTTATTCGACCCTTTAAAAAAGAGCACAGGGCAAGGCGCTGTATGTACCCCAAGTTCCATTGCCGTGCGCCTTTTAAGTGGTTCTGATGAAGCGAATTGCTACAAGCGCCTGCTGATTCCCTCCGTGCAGCTGTAAAGACATGCAAATTAGGCCGTCCTGCTCTGTAGCGGCCTTCTGCCATTATCCCTGGCAGTGGGCCGTCCTTTCACTTTTCTTTATTTGCATAAGCCTAATGTATCTCAGGTTAAATGTTTTGACATTTTTAAACTCGACAAACCCTTTCCAGTGGTGTTTTTCTTGGACGTGTCATTTGTTTCAATCAGTTCTGCACCTTATTTGGCCATGTTTTGGCTTAGAAATGATATGGTCCACGGGGTCACCATGAGTAGAGCAGCATCCGCGTTCCGCCGAGGCCTAGTTTAGGCTGTTTGTTGGTTATACTCTGGTTTTTCTTCAGATCGAATAAATCTTTCGCCTTTTACTAAAGATTTCCGTGGAGAGGAACAACCATGAGTTTCAGAGAATTTTTTGATGCCTAGCTGATGCTGGGCTTCGCTAATTTGGTGAAAAATAGCTCGAGTTCCCTTGATTTGGCAAGACCTTGAGACAGCGTTAGTGTTGTTGTTGGTGGTGGTGGTCAAGAAGGGATAGTAAAACGATTCGACTGGGCCATTGAGCTATGGGACCATTGGACGGTTTCGGGTGTTTCTTTGGCTTTGCGCGCTTGGCCTCAAATGAAAGTTGACGGTGTAGCCGACCAAAGCGGCTCCCGCTCGAGTTCTTGAGGACTCGCTCCTGTTAGCAAAACGCGTTACAGCCCTTTGCAAAATCTTTCTTGCGCGCTCCGTTTTTGGTAAGTAGGCCTTATTCGACCCTTTTTAAGGGACCCTTTAAAAAAGAGCACAGGGCAAGGCGCTGTATGTACCCCAAGTTCCATTGCCGTGCGCCTTTTAAGTGGTTCTGATGAAGCGAATTGCTACAAGCGCCTGCTGATTCCCTCCGTGCAGCTGTAAAGACATGCAAATTAGGCCGTCCTGCTCTGTAGCGGCCTTCTGCCATTATCCCCGGCAGTGGGCCGTCCTTTCACTTTTCTTTATTTGCATAAGCCTAATGTATCTCAGGTTAAATGTTTTGACTATTTTAAACTCGACAAACCCTTTCCAGTGGTGTTTTTCTTGGACGTGTCATTTGTTTCAATCAGTTCTGCACCTTATTTGGCCATGTTTTGGCTTAGAAATGATATGGTCCACGGGGTCACCATGAGTAGAGCAGCATCCGCGTTCCGCCGAGGCCTAGTTTAGGCTGTTTGTTGGTTATACTCTGGTTTCTCTTCAGATCGAATAAATCTTTCGCCTTTTACTAAAGATTTCCGTGGAGAGGAACAACCATGAGTTTCAGAGAATTTTTTGATGCCTAGCTGATGCTGGGCTTCGCTAATTTGGTGAAAAATAGCTCGAGTTCCCTTGATTTGGCAAGACCTTGAGACAGCGTTAGTGTTGTTGTTGGTGGTGGTGGTCAAGAAGGGATAGTAAAACGATTCGACTGGGCCATTGAGCTATGGGACCATTGGACGGTTTCGGGTGTTTCTTTGGCTTTGCGCGCTTGGCCTCAAATGAAAGTTGACGGTGTAGCCGACCAAAGCGGCTCCCGCTCGAGTTCTTGAGGACTCGCTCCTGTTAGCAAAACGCGTTACAGCCCTTTGCAAAATCTTTCTTGCGCGCTCCGTTTTTGGTAAGTCGGCCTTATTCGACCCTTTTTAAGGGACCCTTTAAAAAAGAGCACAGGGCAAGGCGCTGTATGTACCCCAAGTTCCATTGCCGTGCGCCTTTTAAGTGGTTCTGATGAAGCGAATTGCTACAAGCGCCTGCTGATTCCCTCCGTGCAGCTGTAAAGACATGCAAATTAGGCCGTCCTGCTCTGTAGCGGCCTTCTGCCATTATCCCCGGCAGTGGGCCGTCCTTTCACTTTTCTTTATTTGCATAAGCCTAATGTATCTCAGGTTAAATGTTTTGACTATTTTAAACTCGACAAACCCTTTCCAGTGGTGTTTTTCTTGGACGTGTCATTTGTTTCAATCAGTTCTGCACCTTATTTGGCCATGTTTTGGCTTAGAAATGATATGGTCCACGGGGTCACCATGAGTAGAGCAGCATCCACGTTCCGCCGAGGCCTAGTTTAGGCTGTTTGTTGGTTATACTCTGGTTTCTCTTCAGATCGAATAAATCTTTCGCCTTTTACTAAAGATTTCCGTGGAGAGGAACAACCATGAGTTTCAGAGAATTTTTTGATGCCTAGCTGATGCTGGGCTTCGCTAATTTGGTGAAAAATAGCTCGAGTTCCCTTGATTTGGCAAGACCTTGAGACAGCGTTAGTGTTGTTGTTGGTGGTGGTGGTCAAGAAGGGATAGTAAAACGATTCGACTGGGCCATTGAGCTATGGGACCATTGGACGGTTTCGGGTGTTTCTTTGGCTTTGCGCGCTTGGCCTCAAATGAAAGTTGACGGTGTAGCCGACCAAAGCGGCTCCCGCTCGAGTTCTTGAGGACTCGCTCCTGTTAGCAAAACGCGTTACAGCCCTTTGCAAAATCTTTCTTGCGCGCTCCGTTTTTGGTAAGTCGGCCTTATTCGACCCTTTTTAAGGGACCCTTTAAAAAAGAGCACAGGGCAAGGCGCTGTATGTACCCCAAGTTCCATTGCCGTGCGCCTTTTAAGTGGTTCTGATGAAGCGAATTGCTACAAGCGCCTGCTGATTCCCTCCGTGCAGCTGTAAAGACATGCAAATTAGGCCGTCCTGCTCTGTAGCGGCCTTCTGCCATTATCCCCGGCAGTGGGCCGTCCTTTCACTTTTCTTTATTTGCATAAGCCTAATGTATCTCAGGTTAAATGTTTTGACTATTTTAAACTCGACAAACCCTTTCCAGTGGTGTTTTTCTTGGACGTGTCATTTGTTTCAATCAGTTCTGCACCTTATTTGGCCATGTTTTGGCTTAGAAATGATATGGTCCACGGGGTCACCATGAGTAGAGCAGCATCCACGTTCCGCCGAGGCCTAGTTTAGGCTGTTTGTTGGTTATACTCTGGTTTCTCTTCAGATCGAATAAATCTTTCGCCTTTTACTAAAGATTTCCGTGGAGAGGAACAACCATGAGTTTCAGAGAATTTTTTGATGCCTAGCTGATGCTGGGCTTCGGTAATTTGGTGAAAAATAGCTCGAGTTCCCTTGATTTGGCAAGACCCTGAGACAGCGTTAGTGTTGTTGTTGGTGGTGGTGGTTAAGAAGGGATAGTAAAACGATTCGACTGGGCCATTGAGCTATGGGACCATTGGACGGTTTCGGGTGTTTCTTTGGCTTTGCGCGCTTGGCCTCAAATGAAAGTTGACGGTGTAGCCGACCAAAGCGGCTCCCGCTCGAGTTCTTGAGGACTCGCTCCTGTTAGCAAAACGCGTTACAGCCCTTTGCAAAATCTTTCTTGCGCGCTCCGTTTTTGGTAAGTCGGCCTTATTCGACCCTTTTTAAGGGACCCTTTAAAAAAGAGCACAGGGCAAGGCGCTGTATGTACCCCAAGTTCCATTGCCGTGCGCCTTTTAAGTGGTTCTGATGAAGCGAATTGCTACAAGCGCCTGCTGATTCCCTCCGTGCAGCTGTAAAGACATGCAAATTAGGCCGTCCTGCTCTGTAGCGGCCTTCTGCCATTATCCCCGGCAGTGGGCCGTCCTTTCACTTTTCTTTATTTGCATAAGCCTAATGTATCTCAGGTTAAATGTTTTGACTATTTTAAACTCGACAAACCCTTTCCAGTGGTGTTTTTCTTGGACGTGTCATTTGTTTCAATCAGTTCTGCACCTTATTTGGCCATGTTTTGGCTTAGAAATGATATGGTCCACGGGGTCACCATGAGTAGAGCAGCATCCACGTTCCGCCGAGGCCTAGTTTAGGCTGTTTGTTGGTTATACTCTGGTTTCTCTTCAGATCGAATAAATCTTTCGCCTTTTACTAAAGATTTCCGTGGAGAGGAACAACCATGAGTTTCAGAGAATTTTTTGATGCCTAGCTGATGCTGGGCTTCGCTAATTTGGTGAAAAATAGCTCGAGTTCCCTTGATTTGGCAAGACCTTGAGACAGCGTTAGTGTTGTTGTTGGTGGTGGTGGTCAAGAAGGGATAGTAAAACGATTCGACTGGGCCATTGAGCTATGGGACCATTGGACGGTTTCGGGTGTTTCTTTGGCTTTGCGCGCTTGGCCTCAAATGAAAGTTGACGGTGTAGCCGACCAAAGCGGCTCCCGCTCGAGTTCTTGAGGACTCGCTCCTGTTAGCAAAACGCGTTACAGCCCTTTGCAAAATCTTTCTTGCGCGCTCCGTTTTTGGTAAGTCGGCCTTATTCGACCCTTTTTAAGGGACCCTTTAAAAAAGAGCACAGGGCAAGGCGCTGTATGTACCCCAAGTTCCATTGCCGTGCGCCTTTTAAGTGGTTCTGATGAAGCGAATTGCTACAAGCGCCTGCTGATTCCCTCCGTGCAGCTGTAAAGACATGCAAATTAGGCCGTCCTGCTCTGTAGCGGCCTTCTGCCATTATCCCCGGCAGTGGGCCGTCCTTTCACTTTTCTTTATTTGCATAAGCCTAATGTATCTCAGGTTAAATGTTTTGACTATTTTAAACTCGACAAACCCTTTCCAGTGGTGTTTTTCTTGGACGTGTCATTTGTTTCAATCAGTTCTGCACCTTATTTGGCCATGTTTTGGCTTAGAAATGATATGGTCCACGGGGTCACCATGAGTAGAGCAGCATCCACGTTCCGCCGAGGCCTAGTTTAGGCTGTTTGTTGGTTATACTCTGGTTTCTCTTCAGATCGAATAAATCTTTCGCCTTTTACTAAAGATTTCCGTGGAGAGGAACAACCATGAGTTTCAGAGAATTTTTTGATGCCTAGCTGATGCTGGGCTTCGGTAATTTGGTGAAAAATAGCTCGAGTTCCCTTGATTTGGCAAGACCCTGAGACAGCGTTAGTGTTGTTGTTGGTGGTGGTGGTTAAGAAGGGATAGTAAAACGATTCGACTGGGCCATTGAGCTATGGGACCATTGGACGGTTTCGGGTGTTTCTTTGGCTTTGCGCGCTTGGCCTCAAATGAAAGTTGACGGTGTAGCCGACCAAAGCGGCTCCCGCTCGAGTTCTTGAGGACTCGCTCCTGTTAGCAAAACGCGTTACAGCCCTTTGCAAAATCTTTCTCGCGCGCTCCGTTTTTGGTAAGTCGGCCTTATTCGACCCTTTAAAAAAGAGCACAGGGCAAGGCGCTGTATGTACCCCAAGTTCCATTGCCGTGCGCCTTTTAAGTGGTTCTGATGAAGCGAATTGCTACAAGCGCCTGCTGATTCCCTCCGTGCAGCTGTAAAGACATGCAAATTAGGCCGTCCTGCTCTGTAGCGGCCTTCTGCCATTATCCCTGGCAGTGGGCCGTCCTTTCACTTTTCTTTATTTGCATAAGCCTAATGTATCTCAGGTTAAATGTTTTGACATTTTTAAACTCGACAAACCCTTTCCAGTGGTGTTTTTCTTGGACGTGTCATTTGTTTCAATCAGTTCTGCACCTTATTTGGCCATGTTTTGGCTTAGAAATGATATGGTCCACGGGGTCACCATGAGTAGAGCAGCATCCGCGTTCCGCCGAGGCCTAGTTTAGGCTGTTTGTTGGTTATACTCTGGTTTTTCTTCAGATCGAATAAATCTTTCGCCTTTTACTAAAGATTTCCGTGGAGAGGAACAACCATGAGTTTCAGAGAATTTTTTGATGCCTAGCTGATGCTGGGCTTCGCTAATTTGGTGAAAAATAGCTCGAGTTCCCTTGATTTGGCAAGACCTTGAGACAGCGTTAGTGTTGTTGTTGGTGGTGGTGGTCAAGAAGGGATAGTAAAACGATTCGACTGGGCCATTGAGCTATGGGACCATTGGACGGTTTCGGGTGTTTCTTTGGCTTTGCGCGCTTGGCCTCAAATGAAAGTTGACGGTGTAGCCGACCAAAGCGGCTCCCGCTCGAGTTCTTGAGGACTCGCTCCTGTTAGCAAAACGCGTTACAGCCCTTTGCAAAATCTTTCTTGCGCGCTCCGTTTTTGGTAAGTAGGCCTTATTCGACCCTTTTTAAGGGACCCTTTAAAAAAGAGCACAGGGCAAGGCGCTGTATGTACCCCAAGTTCCATTGCCGTGCGCCTTTTAAGTGGTTCTGATGAAGCGAATTGCTACAAGCGCCTGCTGATTCCCTCCGTGCAGCTGTAAAGACATGCAAATTAGGCCGTCCTGCTCTGTAGCGGCCTTCTGCCATTATCCCCGGCAGTGGGCCGTCCTTTCACTTTTCTTTATTTGCATAAGCCTAATGTATCTCAGGTTAAATGTTTTGACTATTTTAAACTCGACAAACCCTTTCCAGTGGTGTTTTTCTTGGACGTGTCATTTGTTTCAATCAGTTCTGCACCTTATTTGGCCATGTTTTGGCTTAGAAATGATATGGTCCACGGGGTCACCATGAGTAGAGCAGCATCCGCGTTCCGCCGAGGCCTAGTTTAGGCTGTTTGTTGGTTATACTCTGGTTTCTCTTCAGATCGAATAAATCTTTCGCCTTTTACTAAAGATTTCCGTGGAGAGGAACAACCATGAGTTTCAGAGAATTTTTTGATGCCTAGCTGATGCTGGGCTTCGCTAATTTGGTGAAAAATAGCTCGAGTTCCCTTGATTTGGCAAGACCTTGAGACAGCGTTAGTGTTGTTGTTGGTGGTGGTGGTCAAGAAGGGATAGTAAAACGATTCGACTGGGCCATTGAGCTATGGGACCATTGGACGGTTTCGGGTGTTTCTTTGGCTTTGCGCGCTTGGCCTCAAATGAAAGTTGACGGTGTAGCCGACCAAAGCGGCTCCCGCTCGAGTTCTTGAGGACTCGCTCCTGTTAGCAAAACGCGTTACAGCCCTTTGCAAAATCTTTCTTGCGCGCTCCGTTTTTGGTAAGTCGGCCTTATTCGACCCTTTTTAAGGGACCCTTTAAAAAAGAGCACAGGGCAAGGCGCTGTATGTACCCCAAGTTCCATTGCCGTGCGCCTTTTAAGTGGTTCTGATGAAGCGAATTGCTACAAGCGCCTGCTGATTCCCTCCGTGCAGCTGTAAAGACATGCAAATTAGGCCGTCCTGCTCTGTAGCGGCCTTCTGCCATTATCCCCGGCAGTGGGCCGTCCTTTCACTTTTCTTTATTTGCATAAGCCTAATGTATCTCAGGTTAAATGTTTTGACTATTTTAAACTCGACAAACCCTTTCCAGTGGTGTTTTTCTTGGACGTGTCATTTGTTTCAATCAGTTCTGCACCTTATTTGGCCATGTTTTGGCTTAGAAATGATATGGTCCACGGGGTCACCATGAGTAGAGCAGCATCCACGTTCCGCCGAGGCCTAGTTTAGGCTGTTTGTTGGTTATACTCTGGTTTCTCTTCAGATCGAATAAATCTTTCGCCTTTTACTAAAGATTTCCGTGGAGAGGAACAACCATGAGTTTCAGAGAATTTTTTGATGCCTAGCTGATGCTGGGCTTCGCTAATTTGGTGAAAAATAGCTCGAGTTCCCTTGATTTGGCAAGACCTTGAGACAGCGTTAGTGTTGTTGTTGGTGGTGGTGGTCAAGAAGGGATAGTAAAACGATTCGACTGGGCCATTGAGCTATGGGACCATTGGACGGTTTCGGGTGTTTCTTTGGCTTTGCGCGCTTGGCCTCAAATGAAAGTTGACGGTGTAGCCGACCAAAGCGGCTCCCGCTCGAGTTCTTGAGGACTCGCTCCTGTTAGCAAAACGCGTTACAGCCCTTTGCAAAATCTTTCTTGCGCGCTCCGTTTTTGGTAAGTCGGCCTTATTCGACCCTTTTTAAGGGACCCTTTAAAAAAGAGCACAGGGCAAGGCGCTGTATGTACCCCAAGTTCCATTGCCGTGCGCCTTTTAAGTGGTTCTGATGAAGCGAATTGCTACAAGCGCCTGCTGATTCCCTCCGTGCAGCTGTAAAGACATGCAAATTAGGCCGTCCTGCTCTGTAGCGGCCTTCTGCCATTATCCCCGGCAGTGGGCCGTCCTTTCACTTTTCTTTATTTGCATAAGCCTAATGTATCTCAGGTTAAATGTTTTGACTATTTTAAACTCGACAAACCCTTTCCAGTGGTGTTTTTCTTGGACGTGTCATTTGTTTCAATCAGTTCTGCACCTTATTTGGCCATGTTTTGGCTTAGAAATGATATGGTCCACGGGGTCACCATGAGTAGAGCAGCATCCACGTTCCGCCGAGGCCTAGTTTAGGCTGTTTGTTGGTTATACTCTGGTTTCTCTTCAGATCGAATAAATCTTTCGCCTTTTACTAAAGATTTCCGTGGAGAGGAACAACCATGAGTTTCAGAGAATTTTTTGATGCCTAGCTGATGCTGGGCTTCGGTAATTTGGTGAAAAATAGCTCGAGTTCCCTTGATTTGGCAAGACCCTGAGACAGCGTTAGTGTTGTTGTTGGTGGTGGTGGTTAAGAAGGGATAGTAAAACGATTCGACTGGGCCATTGAGCTATGGGACCATTGGACGGTTTCGGGTGTTTCTTTGGCTTTGCGCGCTTGGCCTCAAATGAAAGTTGACGGTGTAGCCGACCAAAGCGGCTCCCGCTCGAGTTCTTGAGGACTCGCTCCTGTTAGCAAAACGCGTTACAGCCCTTTGCAAAATCTTTCTCGCGCGCTCCGTTTTTGGTAAGTCGGCCTTATTCGACCCTTTAAAAAAGAGCACAGGGCAAGGCGCTGTATGTACCCCAAGTTCCATTGCCGTGCTCCTTTTAAGTGGTTCTGATGAAGCGAATTGCTACAAGCGCCTGCTGATTCCCTCCGTGCAGCTGTAAAGACATGCAAATTAGGCCGTCCTGCTCTGTAGCGGCCTTCTGCCATTATCCCCGGCAGTGGGCCGTCCTTTCACTTTTCTTTATTTGCATAACCCTAATGTATCTCAGGTTAAATGTTTTGACATTTTTAAACTCGACAAACCCTTTCCAGTGGTGTTTTTCTTGGACGTGTCATTTGTTTCAATCAGTTCTGCACCTTATTTGGCCATGTTTTGGCTTAGAAATGATATGGTCCACGGGGTCACCATGAGTAGAGCAGCATCCGCGTTCCGCCGAGGCCTAGTTTAGGCTGTTTGTTGGTTATACTCTGGTTTCTCTTCAGATCGAATAAATCTTTCGCCTTTTACTAAAGATTTCCGTGGAGAGGAACAACCATGAGTTTCAGAGAATTTTTTGATGCCTAGCTGATGCTGGGCTTCGGTAATTTGGTGAAAAATAGCTCGAGTTCCCTTGATTTGGCAAGACCCTGAGACAGCGTTAGTGTTGTTGTTGGTGGTGGTGGTCAAGAAGGGATAGTAAAACGATTCGACTGGGCCATTGAGCTATGGGACCATTGGACGGTTTCGGGTGTTTCTTTGGCTTTGCGCGCTTGGCCTCAAATGAAAGTTGACGGTGTAGCCGACCAAAGCGGCTCCCGCTCGAGTTCTTGAGGACTCGCTCCTGTTAGCAAAACGCGTTACAGCCCTTTGCAAAATCTTTCTTGCGCGCTCCGTTTTTGGTAAGTAGGCCTTATTCGACCCTTTTTAAGGGACCCTTTAAAAAAGAGCACAGGGCAAGGCGCTGTATGTACCCCAAGTTCCATTGCCGTGCGCCTTTTAAGTGGTTCTGATGAAGCGAATTGCTACAAGCGCCTGCTGATTCCCTCCGTGCAGCTGTAAAGACATGCAAATTAGGCCGTCCTGCTCTGTAGCGGCCTTCTGCCATTATCCCCGGCAGTGGGCCGTCCTTTCACTTTTCTTTATTTGCATAAGCCTAATGTATCTCAGGTTAAATGTTTTGACTATTTTAAACTCGACAAACCCTTTCCAGTGGTGTTTTTCTTGGACGTGTCATTTGTTTCAATCAGTTCTGCACCTTATTTGGCCATGTTTTGGCTTAGAAATGATATGGTCCACGGGGTCACCATGAGTAGAGCAGCATCCGCGTTCCGCCGAGGCCTAGTTTAGGCTGTTTGTTGGTTATACTCTGGTTTCTCTTCAGATCGAATAAATCTTTCGCCTTTTACTAAAGATTTCCGTGGAGAGGAACAACCATGAGTTTCAGAGAATTTTTTGATGCCTAGCTGATGCTGGGCTTCGCTAATTTGGTGAAAAATAGCTCGAGTTCCCTTGATTTGGCAAGACCTTGAGACAGCGTTAGTGTTGTTGTTGGTGGTGGTGGTCAAGAAGGGATAGTAAAACGATTCGACTGGGCCATTGAGCTATGGGACCATTGGACGGTTTCGGGTGTTTCTTTGGCTTTGCGCGCTTGGCCTCAAATGAAAGTTGACGGTGTAGCCGACCAAAGCGGCTCCCGCTCGAGTTCTTGAGGACTCGCTCCTGTTAGCAAAACGCGTTACAGCCCTTTGCAAAATCTTTCTTGCGCGCTCCGTTTTTGGTAAGTCGGCCTTATTCGACCCTTTTTAAGGGACCCTTTAAAAAAGAGCACAGGGCAAGGCGCTGTATGTACCCCAAGTTCCATTGCCGTGCGCCTTTTAAGTGGTTCTGATGAAGCGAATTGCTACAAGCGCCTGCTGATTCCCTCCGTGCAGCTGTAAAGACATGCAAATTAGGCCGTCCTGCTCTGTAGCGGCCTTCTGCCATTATCCCCGGCAGTGGGCCGTCCTTTCACTTTTCTTTATTTGCATAAGCCTAATGTATCTCAGGTTAAATGTTTTGACTATTTTAAACTCGACAAACCCTTTCCAGTGGTGTTTTTCTTGGACGTGTCATTTGTTTCAATCAGTTCTGCACCTTATTTGGCCATGTTTTGGCTTAGAAATGATATGGTCCACGGGGTCACCATGAGTAGAGCAGCATCCACGTTCCGCCGAGGCCTAGTTTAGGCTGTTTGTTGGTTATACTCTGGTTTCTCTTCAGATCGAATAAATCTTTCGCCTTTTACTAAAGATTTCCGTGGAGAGGAACAACCATGAGTTTCAGAGAATTTTTTGATGCCTAGCTGATGCTGGGCTTCGGTAATTTGGTGAAAAATAGCTCGAGTTCCCTTGATTTGGCAAGACCCTGAGACAGCGTTAGTGTTGTTGTTGGTGGTGGTGGTTAAGAAGGGATAGTAAAACGATTCGACTGGGCCATTGAGCTATGGGACCATTGGACGGTTTCGGGTGTTTCTTTGGCTTTGCGCGCTTGGCCTCAAATGAAAGTTGACGGTGTAGCCGACCAAAGCGGCTCCCGCTCGAGTTCTTGAGGACTCGCTCCTGTTAGCAAAACGCGTTACAGCCCTTTGCAAAATCTTTCTTGCGCGCTCCGTTTTTGGTAAGTCGGCCTTATTCGACCCTTTTTAAGGGACCCTTTAAAAAAGAGCACAGGGCAAGGCGCTGTATGTACCCCAAGTTCCATTGCCGTGCGCCTTTTAAGTGGTTCTGATGAAGCGAATTGCTACAAGCGCCTGCTGATTCCCTCCGTGCAGCTGTAAAGACATGCAAATTAGGCCGTCCTGCTCTGTAGCGGCCTTCTGCCATTATCCCCGGCAGTGGGCCGTCCTTTCACTTTTCTTTATTTGCATAAGCCTAATGTATCTCAGGTTAAATGTTTTGACTATTTTAAACTCGACAAACCCTTTCCAGTGGTGTTTTTCTTGGACGTGTCATTTGTTTCAATCAGTTCTGCACCTTATTTGGCCATGTTTTGGCTTAGAAATGATATGGTCCACGGGGTCACCATGAGTAGAGCAGCATCCACGTTCCGCCGAGGCCTAGTTTAGGCTGTTTGTTGGTTATACTCTGGTTTCTCTTCAGATCGAATAAATCTTTCGCCTTTTACTAAAGATTTCCGTGGAGAGGAACAACCATGAGTTTCAGAGAATTTTTTGATGCCTAGCTGATGCTGGGCTTCGCTAATTTGGTGAAAAATAGCTCGAGTTCCCTTGATTTGGCAAGACCTTGAGACAGCGTTAGTGTTGTTGTTGGTGGTGGTGGTCAAGAAGGGATAGTAAAACGATTCGACTGGGCCATTGAGCTATGGGACCATTGGACGGTTTCGGGTGTTTCTTTGGCTTTGCGCGCTTGGCCTCAAATGAAAGTTGACGGTGTAGCCGACCAAAGCGGCTCCCGCTCGAGTTCTTGAGGACTCGCTCCTGTTAGCAAAACGCGTTACAGCCCTTTGCAAAATCTTTCTTGCGCGCTCCGTTTTTGGTAAGTCGGCCTTATTCGACCCTTTTTAAGGGACCCTTTAAAAAAGAGCACAGGGCAAGGCGCTGTATGTACCCCAAGTTCCATTGCCGTGCGCCTTTTAAGTGGTTCTGATGAAGCGAATTGCTACAAGCGCCTGCTGATTCCCTCCGTGCAGCTGTAAAGACATGCAAATTAGGCCGTCCTGCTCTGTAGCGGCCTTCTGCCATTATCCCCGGCAGTGGGCCGTCCTTTCACTTTTCTTTATTTGCATAAGCCTAATGTATCTCAGGTTAAATGTTTTGACTATTTTAAACTCGACAAACCCTTTCCAGTGGTGTTTTTCTTGGACGTGTCATTTGTTTCAATCAGTTCTGCACCTTATTTGGCCATGTTTTGGCTTAGAAATGATATGGTCCACGGGGTCACCATGAGTAGAGCAGCATCCACGTTCCGCCGAGGCCTAGTTTAGGCTGTTTGTTGGTTATACTCTGGTTTCTCTTCAGATCGAATAAATCTTTCGCCTTTTACTAAAGATTTCCGTGGAGAGGAACAACCATGAGTTTCAGAGAATTTTTTGATGCCTAGCTGATGCTGGGCTTCGGTAATTTGGTGAAAAATAGCTCGAGTTCCCTTGATTTGGCAAGACCCTGAGACAGCGTTAGTGTTGTTGTTGGTGGTGGTGGTTAAGAAGGGATAGTAAAACGATTCGACTGGGCCATTGAGCTATGGGACCATTGGACGGTTTCGGGTGTTTCTTTGGCTTTGCGCGCTTGGCCTCAAATGAAAGTTGACGGTGTAGCCGACCAAAGCGGCTCCCGCTCGAGTTCTTGAGGACTCGCTCCTGTTAGCAAAACGCGTTACAGCCCTTTGCAAAATCTTTCTCGCGCGCTCCGTTTTTGGTAAGTCGGCCTTATTCGACCCTTTAAAAAAGAGCACAGGGCAAGGCGCTGTATGTACCCCAAGTTCCATTGCCGTGCGCCTTTTAAGTGGTTCTGATGAAGCGAATTGCTACAAGCGCCTGCTGATTCCCTCCGTGCAGCTGTAAAGACATGCAAATTAGGCCGTCCTGCTCTGTAGCGGCCTTCTGCCATTATCCCTGGCAGTGGGCCGTCCTTTCACTTTTCTTTATTTGCATAAGCCTAATGTATCTCAGGTTAAATGTTTTGACATTTTTAAACTCGACAAACCCTTTCCAGTGGTGTTTTTCTTGGACGTGTCATTTGTTTCAATCAGTTCTGCACCTTATTTGGCCATGTTTTGGCTTAGAAATGATATGGTCCACGGGGTCACCATGAGTAGAGCAGCATCCGCGTTCCGCCGAGGCCTAGTTTAGGCTGTTTGTTGGTTATACTCTGGTTTTTCTTCAGATCGAATAAATCTTTCGCCTTTTACTAAAGATTTCCGTGGAGAGGAACAACCATGAGTTTCAGAGAATTTTTTGATGCCTAGCTGATGCTGGGCTTCGCTAATTTGGTGAAAAATAGCTCGAGTTCCCTTGATTTGGCAAGACCTTGAGACAGCGTTAGTGTTGTTGTTGGTGGTGGTGGTCAAGAAGGGATAGTAAAACGATTCGACTGGGCCATTGAGCTATGGGACCATTGGACGGTTTCGGGTGTTTCTTTGGCTTTGCGCGCTTGGCCTCAAATGAAAGTTGACGGTGTAGCCGACCAAAGCGGCTCCCGCTCGAGTTCTTGAGGACTCGCTCCTGTTAGCAAAACGCGTTACAGCCCTTTGCAAAATCTTTCTTGCGCGCTCCGTTTTTGGTAAGTAGGCCTTATTCGACCCTTTTTAAGGGACCCTTTAAAAAAGAGCACAGGGCAAGGCGCTGTATGTACCCCAAGTTCCATTGCCGTGCGCCTTTTAAGTGGTTCTGATGAAGCGAATTGCTACAAGCGCCTGCTGATTCCCTCCGTGCAGCTGTAAAGACATGCAAATTAGGCCGTCCTGCTCTGTAGCGGCCTTCTGCCATTATCCCCGGCAGTGGGCCGTCCTTTCACTTTTCTTTATTTGCATAAGCCTAATGTATCTCAGGTTAAATGTTTTGACTATTTTAAACTCGACAAACCCTTTCCAGTGGTGTTTTTCTTGGACGTGTCATTTGTTTCAATCAGTTCTGCACCTTATTTGGCCATGTTTTGGCTTAGAAATGATATGGTCCACGGGGTCACCATGAGTAGAGCAGCATCCGCGTTCCGCCGAGGCCTAGTTTAGGCTGTTTGTTGGTTATACTCTGGTTTCTCTTCAGATCGAATAAATCTTTCGCCTTTTACTAAAGATTTCCGTGGAGAGGAACAACCATGAGTTTCAGAGAATTTTTTGATGCCTAGCTGATGCTGGGCTTCGCTAATTTGGTGAAAAATAGCTCGAGTTCCCTTGATTTGGCAAGACCTTGAGACAGCGTTAGTGTTGTTGTTGGTGGTGGTGGTCAAGAAGGGATAGTAAAACGATTCGACTGGGCCATTGAGCTATGGGACCATTGGACGGTTTCGGGTGTTTCTTTGGCTTTGCGCGCTTGGCCTCAAATGAAAGTTGACGGTGTAGCCGACCAAAGCGGCTCCCGCTCGAGTTCTTGAGGACTCGCTCCTGTTAGCAAAACGCGTTACAGCCCTTTGCAAAATCTTTCTTGCGCGCTCCGTTTTTGGTAAGTCGGCCTTATTCGACCCTTTTTAAGGGACCCTTTAAAAAAGAGCACAGGGCAAGGCGCTGTATGTACCCCAAGTTCCATTGCCGTGCGCCTTTTAAGTGGTTCTGATGAAGCGAATTGCTACAAGCGCCTGCTGATTCCCTCCGTGCAGCTGTAAAGACATGCAAATTAGGCCGTCCTGCTCTGTAGCGGCCTTCTGCCATTATCCCCGGCAGTGGGCCGTCCTTTCACTTTTCTTTATTTGCATAAGCCTAATGTATCTCAGGTTAAATGTTTTGACTATTTTAAACTCGACAAACCCTTTCCAGTGGTGTTTTTCTTGGACGTGTCATTTGTTTCAATCAGTTCTGCACCTTATTTGGCCATGTTTTGGCTTAGAAATGATATGGTCCACGGGGTCACCATGAGTAGAGCAGCATCCACGTTCCGCCGAGGCCTAGTTTAGGCTGTTTGTTGGTTATACTCTGGTTTCTCTTCAGATCGAATAAATCTTTCGCCTTTTACTAAAGATTTCCGTGGAGAGGAACAACCATGAGTTTCAGAGAATTTTTTGATGCCTAGCTGATGCTGGGCTTCGCTAATTTGGTGAAAAATAGCTCGAGTTCCCTTGATTTGGCAAGACCTTGAGACAGCGTTAGTGTTGTTGTTGGTGGTGGTGGTCAAGAAGGGATAGTAAAACGATTCGACTGGGCCATTGAGCTATGGGACCATTGGACGGTTTCGGGTGTTTCTTTGGCTTTGCGCGCTTGGCCTCAAATGAAAGTTGACGGTGTAGCCGACCAAAGCGGCTCCCGCTCGAGTTCTTGAGGACTCGCTCCTGTTAGCAAAACGCGTTACAGCCCTTTGCAAAATCTTTCTTGCGCGCTCCGTTTTTGGTAAGTCGGCCTTATTCGACCCTTTTTAAGGGACCCTTTAAAAAAGAGCACAGGGCAAGGCGCTGTATGTACCCCAAGTTCCATTGCCGTGCGCCTTTTAAGTGGTTCTGATGAAGCGAATTGCTACAAGCGCCTGCTGATTCCCTCCGTGCAGCTGTAAAGACATGCAAATTAGGCCGTCCTGCTCTGTAGCGGCCTTCTGCCATTATCCCCGGCAGTGGGCCGTCCTTTCACTTTTCTTTATTTGCATAAGCCTAATGTATCTCAGGTTAAATGTTTTGACTATTTTAAACTCGACAAACCCTTTCCAGTGGTGTTTTTCTTGGACGTGTCATTTGTTTCAATCAGTTCTGCACCTTATTTGGCCATGTTTTGGCTTAGAAATGATATGGTCCACGGGGTCACCATGAGTAGAGCAGCATCCACGTTCCGCCGAGGCCTAGTTTAGGCTGTTTGTTGGTTATACTCTGGTTTCTCTTCAGATCGAATAAATCTTTCGCCTTTTACTAAAGATTTCCGTGGAGAGGAACAACCATGAGTTTCAGAGAATTTTTTGATGCCTAGCTGATGCTGGGCTTCGGTAATTTGGTGAAAAATAGCTCGAGTTCCCTTGATTTGGCAAGACCCTGAGACAGCGTTAGTGTTGTTGTTGGTGGTGGTGGTTAAGAAGGGATAGTAAAACGATTCGACTGGGCCATTGAGCTATGGGACCATTGGACGGTTTCGGGTGTTTCTTTGGCTTTGCGCGCTTGGCCTCAAATGAAAGTTGACGGTGTAGCCGACCAAAGCGGCTCCCGCTCGAGTTCTTGAGGACTCGCTCCTGTTAGCAAAACGCGTTACAGCCCTTTGCAAAATCTTTCTCGCGCGCTCCGTTTTTGGTAAGTCGGCCTTATTCGACCCTTTAAAAAAGAGCACAGGGCAAGGCGCTGTATGTACCCCAAGTTCCATTGCCGTGCTCCTTTTAAGTGGTTCTGATGAAGCGAATTGCTACAAGCGCCTGCTGATTCCCTCCGTGCAGCTGTAAAGACATGCAAATTAGGCCGTCCTGCTCTGTAGCGGCCTTCTGCCATTATCCCCGGCAGTGGGCCGTCCTTTCACTTTTCTTTATTTGCATAACCCTAATGTATCTCAGGTTAAATGTTTTGACATTTTTAAACTCGACAAACCCTTTCCAGTGGTGTTTTTCTTGGACGTGTCATTTGTTTCAATCAGTTCTGCACCTTATTTGGCCATGTTTTGGCTTAGAAATGATATGGTCCACGGGGTCACCATGAGTAGAGCAGCATCCGCGTTCCGCCGAGGCCTAGTTTAGGCTGTTTGTTGGTTATACTCTGGTTTCTCTTCAGATCGAATAAATCTTTCGCCTTTTACTAAAGATTTCCGTGGAGAGGAACAACCATGAGTTTCAGAGAATTTTTTGATGCCTAGCTGATGCTGGGCTTCGGTAATTTGGTGAAAAATAGCTCGAGTTCCCTTGATTTGGCAAGACCCTGAGACAGCGTTAGTGTTGTTGTTGGTGGTGGTGGTCAAGAAGGGATAGTAAAACGATTCGACTGGGCCATTGAGCTATGGGACCATTGGACGGTTTCGGGTGTTTCTTTGGCTTTGCGCGCTTGGCCTCAAATGAAAGTTGACGGTGTAGCCGACCAAAGCGGCTCCCGCTCGAGTTCTTGAGGACTCGCTCCTGTTAGCAAAACGCGTTACAGCCCTTTGCAAAATCTTTCTCGCGCGCTCCGTTTTTGGTAAGTCGGCCTTATTCGACCCTTTTTAAGGGACCCTTAAAAAAAGAGCACAGGGCAAGGCGCTGTATGTACCCCAAGTTCCATTGCCGTGCTCCTTTTAAGTGGTTCTGATGAAGCAAATTGCTACAAGCGCCTGCTGATTCCCTCCGTGCAGCTGTAAAGACATGCAAATTAGGCCGTCCTGCTCTGTAGCGGCCTTCTGCCATTATCCCCGGCAGTGGGCCGTCCTTTCACTTTTCTTTATTTGCATAACCCTAATGTATCTCAGGTTAAATGTTTTGACATTTTTAAACTCGACAAACCCTTTCCAGTGGTGTTTTTCTTGGACGTGTCATTTGTTTCAATCAGTTCTGCACCTTATTTGGCCATGTTTTGGCTTAGAAATGATATGGTCCACGGGGTCACCATGAGTAGAGCAGCATCCGCGTTCCGCCGAGGCCTAGTTTAGGCTGTTTGTTGGTTATACTCTGGTTTCTCTTCAGATCGAATAAATCTTTCGCCTTTTACTAAAGATTTCCGTGGAGAGGAACAACCATGAGTTTCAGAGAATTTTTTGATGCCTAGCTGATGCTGGGCTTCGGTAATTTGGTGAAAAATAGCTCGAGTTCCCTTGATTTGGCAAGACCTTGAGACAGCGTTAGTGTTGTTGTTGGTGTTGTTGTTGGTGGTGGTGGTCAAGAAGGGATAGTAAAACGATTCGACTGGGCCATTGAGCTATGGGACCATTGGACGGTTTCGGGTGTTTCTTTGGCTTTGCGCGCTTGGCCTCAAATGAAAGTTGACGGTGTAGCCGACCAAAGCGGCTCCCGCTCGAGTTCTTGAGGACTCGCTCCTGTTAGCAAAACGCGTTACAGCCCTTTGCAAAATCTTTCTTGCGCGCTCCGTTTTTGGTAAGTCGGCCTTATTCGACCCTTTTTAAGGGACCCTTTAAAAAAGAGCACAGGGCAAGGCGCTGTATGTACCCCAAGTTCCATTGCCGTGCGCCTTTTAAGTGGTTCTGATGAAGCGAATTGCTACAAGCGCCTGCTGATTCCCTCCGTGCAGCTGTAAAGACATGCAAATTAGGCCGTCCTGCTCTGTAGCGGCCTTCTGCCATTATCCCCGGCAGTGGGCCGTCCTTTCACTTTTCTTTATTTGCATAAGCCTAATGTATCTCAGGTTAAATGTTTTGACTATTTTAAACTCGACAAACCCTTTCCAGTGGTGTTTTTCTTGGACGTGTCATTTGTTTCAATCAGTTCTGCACCTTATTTGGCCATGTTTTGGCTTAGAAATGATATGGTCCACGGGGTCACCATGAGTAGAGCAGCATCCACGTTCCGCCGAGGCCTAGTTTAGGCTGTTTGTTGGTTATACTCTGGTTTCTCTTCAGATCGAATAAATCTTTCGCCTTTTACTAAA
>NW_027507790.1:50728934-50738934 GCF_037356315.1 Lithobates pipiens
TTAGAAATGATATGGTCCACGGGGTCACCATGAGTAGAGCAGCATCCACGTTCCGCCGAGGCCTAGTTTAGGCTGTTTGTTGGTTATACTCTGGTTTCTCTTCAGATCGAATAAATCTTTCGCCTTTTACTAAAGATTTCCGTGGAGAGGAACAACCATGAGTTTCAGAGAATTTTTTGATGCCTAGCTGATGCTGGGCTTCGGTAATTTGGTGAAAAATAGCTCGAGTTCCCTTGATTTGGCAAGACCCTGAGACAGCGTTAGTGTTGTTGTTGGTGGTGGTGGTTAAGAAGGGATAGTAAAACGATTCGACTGGGCCATTGAGCTATGGGACCATTGGACGGTTTCGGGTGTTTCTTTGGCTTTGCGCGCTTGGCCTCAAATGAAAGTTGACGGTGTAGCCGACCAAAGCGGCTCCCGCTCGAGTTCTTGAGGACTCGCTCCTGTTAGCAAAACGCGTTACAGCCCTTTGCAAAATCTTTCTCGCGCGCTCCGTTTTTGGTAAGTCGGCCTTATTCGACCCTTTAAAAAAGAGCACAGGGCAAGGCGCTGTATGTACCCCAAGTTCCATTGCCGTGCGCCTTTTAAGTGGTTCTGATGAAGCGAATTGCTACAAGCGCCTGCTGATTCCCTCCGTGCAGCTGTAAAGACATGCAAATTAGGCCGTCCTGCTCTGTAGCGGCCTTCTGCCATTATCCCCGGCAGTGGGCCGTCCTTTCACTTTTCTTTATTTGCATAAGCCTAATGTATCTCAGGTTAAATGTTTTGACATTTTTAAACTCGACAAACCCTTTCCAGTGGTGTTTTTCTTGGACGTGTCATTTGTTTCAATCAGTTCTGCACCTTATTTGGCCATGTTTTGGCTTAGAAATGATATGGTCCACGGGGTCACCATGAGTAGAGCAGCATCCGCGTTCCGCCGAGGCCTAGTTTAGGCTGTTTGTTGGTTATACTCTGGTTTCTCTTCAGATCGAATAAATCTGTCGCCTTTTACTAAAGATTTCCGTGGAGAGGAACAACCATGAGTTTCAGAGAATTTTTTGATGCCTAGCTGATGCTGGGCTTCGCTAATTTGGTGAAAAATAGCTCGAGTTCCCTTGATTTGGCAAGACCTTGAGACAGCGTTAGTGTTGTTGTTGGTGGTGGTGGTCAAGAAGGGATAGTAAAACGATTCGACTGGGCCATTGAGCTATGGGACCATTGGACGGTTTCGGGTGTTTCTTTGGCTTTGCGCGCTTGGCCTCAAATGAAAGTTGACGGTGTAGCCGACCAAAGCGGCTCCCGCTCGAGTTCTTGAGGACTCGCTCCTGTTAGCAAAACGCGTTACAGCCCTTTGCAAAATCTTTCTTGCGCGCTCCGTTTTTGGTAAGTCGGCCTTATTCGACCCTTTTTAAGGGACCCTTTAAAAAAGAGCACAGGGCAAGGCGCTGTATGTACCCCAAGTTCCATTGCCGTGCGCCTTTTAAGTGGTTCTGATGAAGCGAATTGCTACAAGCGCCTGCTGATTCCCTCCGTGCAGCTGTAAAGACATGCAAATTAGGCCGTCCTGCTCTGTAGCGGCCTTCTGCCATTATCCCCGGCAGTGGGCCGTCCTATCACTTTTCTTTATTTGCATAAGCCTAATGTATCTCAGGTTAAATGTTTTGACTATTTTAAACTCGACAAACCCTTTCCAGTGGTGTTTTTCTTGGACGTGTCATTTGTTTCAATCAGTTCTGCACCTTATTTGGCCATGTTTTGGCTTAGAAATGATATGGTCCACGGGGTCACCATGAGTAGAGCAGCATCCACGTTCCGCCGAGGCCTAGTTTAGGCTGTTTGTTGGTTATACTCTGGTTTCTCTTCAGATCGAATAAATCTTTCGCCTTTTACTAAAGATTTCCGTGGAGAGGAACAACCATGAGTTTCAGAGAATTTTTTGATGCCTAGCTGATGCTGGGCTTCGGTAATTTGGTGAAAAATAGCTCGAGTTCCCTTGATTTGGCAAGACCCTGAGACAGCGTTAGTGTTGTTGTTGGTGGTGGTGGTCAAGAAGGGATAGTAAAACGATTCGACTGGGCCATTGAGCTATGGGACCATTGGACGGTTTCGGGTGTTTCTTTGGCTTTGCGCGCTTGGCCTCAAATGAAAGTTGACGGTGTAGCCGACCAAAGCGGCTCCCGCTCGAGTTCTTGAGGACTCGCTCCTGTTAGCAAAACGCGTTACAGCCCTTTGCAAAATCTTTCTCGCGCGCTCCGTTTTTGGTAAGTCGGCCTTATTCGACCCTTTAAAAAAGAGCACAGGGCAAGGCGCTGTATGTACCCCAAGTTCCATTGCCGTGCGCCTTTTAAGTGGTTCTGATGAAGCGAATTGCTACAAGCGCCTGCTGATTCCCTCCGTGCAGCTGTAAAGACATGCAAATTAGGCCGTCCTGCTCTGTAGCGGCCTTCTGCCATTATCCCTGGCAGTGGGCCGTCCTTTCACTTTTCTTTATTTGCATAAGCCTAATGTATCTCAGGTTAAATGTTTTGACATTTTTAAACTCGACAAACCCTTTCCAGTGGTGTTTTTCTTGGACGTGTCATTTGTTTCAATCAGTTCTGCACCTTATTTGGCCATGTTTTGGCTTAGAAATGATATGGTCCACGGGGTCACCATGAGTAGAGCAGCATCCGCGTTCCGCCGAGGCCTAGTTTAGGCTGTTTGTTGGTTATACTCTGGTTTCTCTTCAGATCGAATAAATCTTTCGCCTTTTACTAAAGATTTCCGTGGAGAGGAACAACCATGAGTTTCAGAGAATTTTTTGATGCCTAGCTGATGCTGGGCTTCGCTAATTTGGTGAAAAATAGCTCGAGTTCCCTTGATTTGGCAAGACCTTGAGACAGCGTTAGTGTTGTTGTTGGTGGTGGTGGTCAAGAAGGGATAGTAAAACGATTCGACTGGGCCATTGAGCTATGGGACCATTGGACGGTTTCGGGTGTTTCTTTGGCTTTGCGCGCTTGGCCTCAAATGAAAGTTGACGGTGTAGCCGACCAAAGCGGCTCCCGCTCGAGTTCTTGAGGACTCGCTCCTGTTAGCAAAACGCGTTACAGCCCTTTGCAAAATCTTTCTTGCGCGCTCCGTTTTTGGTAAGTAGGCCTTATTCGACCCTTTTTAAGGGACCCTTTAAAAAAGAGCACAGGGCAAGGCGCTGTATGTACCCCAAGTTCCATTGCCGTGCGCCTTTTAAGTGGTTCTGATGAAGCGAATTGCTACAAGCGCCTGCTGATTCCCTCCGTGCAGCTGTAAAGACATGCAAATTAGGCCGTCCTGCTCTGTAGCGGCCTTCTGCCATTATCCCTGGCAGTGGGCCGTCCTTTCACTTTTCTTTATTTGCATAAGCCTAATGTATCTCAGGTTAAATGTTTTGACATTTTTAAACTCGACAAACCCTTTCCAGTGGTGTTTTTCTTGGACGTGTCATTTGTTTCAATCAGTTCTGCACCTTATTTGGCCATGTTTTGGCTTAGAAATGATATGGTCCACGGGGTCACCATGAGTAGAGCAGCATCCGCGTTCCGCCGAGGCCTAGTTTAGGCTGTTTGTTGGTTATACTCTGGTTTCTCTTCAGATCGAATAAATCTTTCGCCTTTTACTAAAGATTTCCGTGGAGAGGAACAACCATGAGTTTCAGAGAATTTTTTGATGCCTAGCTGATGCTGGGCTTCGCTAATTTGGTGAAAAATAGCTCGAGTTCCCTTGATTTGGCAAGACCTTGAGACAGCGTTAGTGTTGTTGTTGGTGGTGGTGGTCAAGAAGGGATAGTAAAACGATTCGACTGGGCCATTGAGCTATGGGACCATTGGACGGTTTCGGGTGTTTCTTTGGCTTTGCGCGCTTGGCCTCAAATGAAAGTTGACGGTGTAGCCGACCAAAGCGGCTCCCGCTCGAGTTCTTGAGGACTCGCTCCTGTTAGCAAAACGCGTTACAGCCCTTTGCAAAATCTTTCTTGCGCGCTCCGTTTTTGGTAAGTCGGCCTTATTCGACCCTTTTTAAGGGACCCTTTAAAAAAGAGCACAGGGCAAGGCGCTGTATGTACCCCAAGTTCCATTGCCGTGCGCCTTTTAAGTGGTTCTGATGAAGCGAATTGCTACAAGCGCCTGCTGATTCCCTCCGTGCAGCTGTAAAGACATGCAAATTAGGCCGTCCTGCTCTGTAGCGGCCTTCTGCCATTATCCCCGGCAGTGGGCCGTCCTTTCACTTTTCTTTATTTGCATAAGCCTAATGTATCTCAGGTTAAATGTTTTGACTATTTTAAACTCGACAAACCCTTTCCAGTGGTGTTTTTCTTGGACGTGTCATTTGTTTCAATCAGTTCTGCACCTTATTTGGCCATGTTTTGGCTTAGAAATGATATGGTCCACGGGGTCACCATGAGTAGAGCAGCATCCGCGTTCCGCCGAGGCCTAGTTTAGGCTGTTTGTTGGTTATACTCTGGTTTCTCTTCAGATCGAATAAATCTTTCGCCTTTTACTAAAGATTTCCGTGGAGAGGAACAACCATGAGTTTCAGAGAATTTTTTGATGCCTAGCTGATGCTGGGCTTCGCTAATTTGGTGAAAAATAGCTCGAGTTCCCTTGATTTGGCAAGACCTTGAGACAGCGTTAGTGTTGTTGTTGGTGGTGGTGGTCAAGAAGGGATAGTAAAACGATTCGACTGGGCCATTGAGCTATGGGACCATTGGACGGTTTCGGGTGTTTCTTTGGCTTTGCGCGCTTGGCCTCAAATGAAAGTTGACGGTGTAGCCGACCAAAGCGGCACCCGCTCGAGTTCTTGAGGACTCGCTCCTGTTAGCAAAACGCGTTACAGCCCTTTGCAAAATCTTTCTTGCGCGCTCCGTTTTTGGTAAGTCGGCCTTATTCGACCCTTTTTAAGGGACCCTTTAAAAAAGAGCACAGGGCAAGGCGCTGTATGTACCCCAAGTTCCATTGCCGTGCGCCTTTTAAGTGGTTCTGATGAAGCGAATTGCTACAAGCGCCTGCTGATTCCCTCCGTGCAGCTGTAAAGACATGCAAATTAGGCCGTCCTGCTCTGTAGCGGCCTTCTGCCATTATCCCTGGCAGTGGGCCGTCCTTTCACTTTTCTTTATTTGCATAAGCCTAATGTATCTCAGGTTAAATGTTTTGACATTTTTAAACTCGACAAACCCTTTCCAGTGGTGTTTTTCTTGGACGTGTCATTTGTTTCAATCAGTTCTGCACCTTATTTGGCCATGTTTTGGCTTAGAAATGATATGGTCCACGGGGTCACCATGAGTAGAGCAGCATCCGCGTTCCGCCGAGGCCTAGTTTAGGCTGTTTGTTGGTTATACTCTGGTTTCTCTTCAGATCGAATAAATCTTTCGCCTTTTACTAAAGATTTCCGTGGAGAGGAACAACCATGAGTTTCAGAGAATTTTTTGATGCCTAGCTGATGCTGGGCTTCGCTAATTTGGTGAAAAATAGCTCGAGTTCCCTTGATTTGGCAAGACCTTGAGACAGCGTTAGTGTTGTTGTTGGTGGTGGTGGTCAAGAAGGGATAGTAAAACGATTCGACTGGGCCATTGAGCTATGGGACCATTGGACGGTTTCGGGTGTTTCTTTGGCTTTGCGCGCTTGGCCTCAAATGAAAGTTGACGGTGTAGCCGACCAAAGCGGCTCCCGCTCGAGTTCTTGAGGACTCGCTCCTGTTAGCAAAACGCGTTACAGCCCTTTGCAAAATCTTTCTTGCGCGCTCCGTTTTTGGTAAGTCGGCCTTATTCGACCCTTTTTAAGGGACCCTTTAAAAAAGAGCACAGGGCAAGGCGCTGTATGTACCCCAAGTTCCATTGCCGTGCGCCTTTTAAGTGGTTCTGATGAAGCGAATTGCTACAAGCGCCTGCTGATTCCCTCCGTGCAGCTGTAAAGACATGCAAATTAGGCCGTCCTGCTCTGTAGCGGCCTTCTGCCATTATCCCCGGCAGTGGGCCGTCCTTTCACTTTTCTTTATTTGCATAAGCCTAATGTATCTCAGGTTAAATGTTTTGACTATTTTAAACTCGACAAACCCTTTCCAGTGGTGTTTTTCTTGGACGTGTCATTTGTTTCAATCAGTTCTGCACCTTATTTGGCCATGTTTTGGCTTAGAAATGATATGGTCCACGGGGTCACCATGAGTAGAGCAGCATCCGCGTTCCGCCGAGGCCTAGTTTAGGCTGTTTGTTGGTTATACTCTGGTTTCTCTTCAGATCGAATAAATCTTTCGCCTTTTACTAAAGATTTCCGTGGAGAGGAACAACCATGAGTTTCAGAGAATTTTTTGATGCCTAGCTGATGCTGGGCTTCGCTAATTTGGTGAAAAATAGCTCGAGTTCCCTTGATTTGGCAAGACCTTGAGACAGCGTTAGTGTTGTTGTTGGTGGTGGTGGTCAAGAAGGGATAGTAAAACGATTCGACTGGGCCATTGAGCTATGGGACCATTGGACGGTTTCGGGTGTTTCTTTGGCTTTGCGCGCTTGGCCTCAAATGAAAGTTGACGGTGTAGCCGACCAAAGCGGCACCCGCTCGAGTTCTTGAGGACTCGCTCCTGTTAGCAAAACGCGTTACAGCCCTTTGCAAAATCTTTCTTGCGCGCTCCGTTTTTGGTAAGTCGGCCTTATTCGACCCTTTTTAAGGGACCCTTTAAAAAAGAGCACAGGGCAAGGCGCTGTATGTACCCCAAGTTCCATTGCCGTGCGCCTTTTAAGTGGTTCTGATGAAGCGAATTGCTACAAGCGCCTGCTGATTCCCTCCGTGCAGCTGTAAAGACATGCAAATTAGGCCGTCCTGCTCTGTAGCGGCCTTCTGCCATTATCCCCGGCAGTGGGCCGTCCTTTCACTTTTCTTTATTTGCATAAGCCTAATGTATCTCAGGTTAAATGTTTTGACTATTTTAAACTCGACAAACCCTTTCCAGTGGTGTTTTTCTTGGACGTGTCATTTGTTTCAATCAGTTCTGCACCTTATTTGGCCATGTTTTGGCTTAGAAATGATATGGTCCACGGGGTCACCATGAGTAGAGCAGCATCCGCGTTCCGCCGAGGCCTAGTTTAGGCTGTTTGTTGGTTATACTCTGGTTTCTCTTCAGATCGAATAAATCTTTCGCCTTTTACTAAAGATTTCCGTGGAGAGGAACAACCATGAGTTTCAGAGAATTTTTTGATGCCTAGCTGATGCTGGGCTTCGCTAATTTGGTGAAAAATAGCTCGAGTTCCCTTGATTTGGCAAGACCTTGAGACAGCGTTAGTGTTGTTGTTGGTGGTGGTGGTCAAGAAGGGATAGTAAAACGATTCGACTGGGCCATTGAGCTATGGGACCATTGGACGGTTTCGGGTGTTTCTTTGGCTTTGCGCGCTTGGCCTCAAATGAAAGTTGACGGTGTAGCCGACCAAAGCGGCTCCCGCTCGAGTTCTTGAGGACTCGCTCCTGTTAGCAAAACGCGTTACAGCCCTTTGCAAAATCTTTCTTGCGCGCTCCGTTTTTGGTAAGTCGGCCTTATTCGACCCTTTTTAAGGGACCCTTTAAAAAAGAGCACAGGGCAAGGCGCTGTATGTACCCCAAGTTCCATTGCCGTGCGCCTTTTAAGTGGTTCTGATGAAGCGAATTGCTACAAGCGCCTGCTGATTCCCTCCGTGCAGCTGTAAAGACATGCAAATTAGGCCGTCCTGCTCTGTAGCGGCCTTCTGCCATTATCCCCGGCAGTGGGCCGTCCTTTCACTTTTCTTTATTTGCATAAGCCTAATGTATCTCAGGTTAAATGTTTTGACTATTTTAAACTCGACAAACCCTTTCCAGTGGTGTTTTTCTTGGACGTGTCATTTGTTTCAATCAGTTCTGCACCTTATTTGGCCATGTTTTGGCTTAGAAATGATATGGTCCACGGGGTCACCATGAGTAGAGCAGCATCCACGTTCCGCCGAGGCCTAGTTTAGGCTGTTTGTTGGTTATACTCTGGTTTCTCTTCAGATCGAATAAATCTTTCGCCTTTTACTAAAGATTTCCGTGGAGAGGAACAACCATGAGTTTCAGAGAATTTTTTGATGCCTAGCTGATGCTGGGCTTCGCTAATTTGGTGAAAAATAGCTCGAGTTCCCTTGATTTGGCAAGACCTTGAGACAGCGTTAGTGTTGTTGTTGGTGGTGGTGGTCAAGAAGGGATAGTAAAACGATTCGACTGGGCCATTGAGCTATGGGACCATTGGACGGTTTCGGGTGTTTCTTTGGCTTTGCGCGCTTGGCCTCAAATGAAAGTTGACGGTGTAGCCGACCAAAGCGGCTCCCGCTCGAGTTCTTGAGGACTCGCTCCTGTTAGCAAAACGCGTTACAGCCCTTTGCAAAATCTTTCTTGCGCGCTCCGTTTTTGGTAAGTCGGCCTTATTCGACCCTTTTTAAGGGACCCTTTAAAAAAGAGCACAGGGCAAGGCGCTGTATGTACCCCAAGTTCCATTGCCGTGCGCCTTTTAAGTGGTTCTGATGAAGCGAATTGCTACAAGCGCCTGCTGATTCCCTCCGTGCAGCTGTAAAGACATGCAAATTAGGCCGTCCTGCTCTGTAGCGGCCTTCTGCCATTATCCCCGGCAGTGGGCCGTCCTTTCACTTTTCTTTATTTGCATAAGCCTAATGTATCTCAGGTTAAATGTTTTGACTATTTTAAACTCGACAAACCCTTTCCAGTGGTGTTTTTCTTGGACGTGTCATTTGTTTCAATCAGTTCTGCACCTTATTTGGCCATGTTTTGGCTTAGAAATGATATGGTCCACGGGGTCACCATGAGTAGAGCAGCATCCACGTTCCGCCGAGGCCTAGTTTAGGCTGTTTGTTGGTTATACTCTGGTTTCTCTTCAGATCGAATAAATCTTTCGCCTTTTACTAAAGATTTCCGTGGAGAGGAACAACCATGAGTTTCAGAGAATTTTTTGATGCCTAGCTGATGCTGGGCTTCGGTAATTTGGTGAAAAATAGCTCGAGTTCCCTTGATTTGGCAAGACCCTGAGACAGCGTTAGTGTTGTTGTTGGTGGTGGTGGTTAAGAAGGGATAGTAAAACGATTCGACTGGGCCATTGAGCTATGGGACCATTGGACGGTTTCGGGTGTTTCTTTGGCTTTGCGCGCTTGGCCTCAAATGAAAGTTGACGGTGTAGCCGACCAAAGCGGCTCCCGCTCGAGTTCTTGAGGACTCGCTCCTGTTAGCAAAACGCGTTACAGCCCTTTGCAAAATCTTTCTCGCGCGCTCCGTTTTTGGTAAGTCGGCCTTATTCGACCCTTTAAAAAAGAGCACAGGGCAAGGCGCTGTATGTACCCCAAGTTCCATTGCCGTGCGCCTTTTAAGTGGTTCTGATGAAGCGAATTGCTACAAGCGCCTGCTGATTCCCTCCGTGCAGCTGTAAAGACATGCAAATTAGGCCGTCCTGCTCTGTAGCGGCCTTCTGCCATTATCCCTGGCAGTGGGCCGTCCTTTCACTTTTCTTTATTTGCATAAGCCTAATGTATCTCAGGTTAAATGTTTTGACATTTTTAAACTCGACAAACCCTTTCCAGTGGTGTTTTTCTTGGACGTGTCATTTGTTTCAATCAGTTCTGCACCTTATTTGGCCATGTTTTGGCTTAGAAATGATATGGTCCACGGGGTCACCATGAGTAGAGCAGCATCCGCGTTCCGCCGAGGCCTAGTTTAGGCTGTTTGTTGGTTATACTCTGGTTTCTCTTCAGATCGAATAAATCTTTCGCCTTTTACTAAAGATTTCCGTGGAGAGGAACAACCATGAGTTTCAGAGAATTTTTTGATGCCTAGCTGATGCTGGGCTTCGCTAATTTGGTGAAAAATAGCTCGAGTTCCCTTGATTTGGCAAGACCTTGAGACAGCGTTAGTGTTGTTGTTGGTGGTGGTGGTCAAGAAGGGATAGTAAAACGATTCGACTGGGCCATTGAGCTATGGGACCATTGGACGGTTTCGGGTGTTTCTTTGGCTTTGCGCGCTTGGCCTCAAAT
>NW_027507790.1:50743934-50776434 GCF_037356315.1 Lithobates pipiens
CTTTCGCCTTTTACTAAAGATTTCCGTGGAGAGGAACAACCATGAGTTTCAGAGAATTTTTTGATGCCTAGCTGATGCTGGGCTTCGCTAATTTGGTGAAAAATAGCTCGAGTTCCCTTGATTTGGCAAGACCTTGAGACAGCGTTAGTGTTGTTGTTGGTGGTGGTGGTCAAGAAGGGATAGTAAAACGATTCGACTGGGCCATTGAGCTATGGGACCATTGGACGGTTTCGGGTGTTTCTTTGGCTTTGCGCGCTTGGCCTCAAATGAAAGTTGACGGTGTAGCCGACCAAAGCGGCACCCGCTCGAGTTCTTGAGGACTCGCTCCTGTTAGCAAAACGCGTTACAGCCCTTTGCAAAATCTTTCTTGCGCGCTCCGTTTTTGGTAAGTCGGCCTTATTCGACCCTTTTTAAGGGACCCTTTAAAAAAGAGCACAGGGCAAGGCGCTGTATGTACCCCAAGTTCCATTGCCGTGCGCCTTTTAAGTGGTTCTGATGAAGCGAATTGCTACAAGCGCCTGCTGATTCCCTCCGTGCAGCTGTAAAGACATGCAAATTAGGCCGTCCTGCTCTGTAGCGGCCTTCTGCCATTATCCCCGGCAGTGGGCCGTCCTTTCACTTTTCTTTATTTGCATAAGCCTAATGTATCTCAGGTTAAATGTTTTGACTATTTTAAACTCGACAAACCCTTTCCAGTGGTGTTTTTCTTGGACGTGTCATTTGTTTCAATCAGTTCTGCACCTTATTTGGCCATGTTTTGGCTTAGAAATGATATGGTCCACGGGGTCACCATGAGTAGAGCAGCATCCGCGTTCCGCCGAGGCCTAGTTTAGGCTGTTTGTTGGTTATACTCTGGTTTCTCTTCAGATCGAATAAATCTTTCGCCTTTTACTAAAGATTTCCGTGGAGAGGAACAACCATGAGTTTCAGAGAATTTTTTGATGCCTAGCTGATGCTGGGCTTCGCTAATTTGGTGAAAAATAGCTCGAGTTCCCTTGATTTGGCAAGACCTTGAGACAGCGTTAGTGTTGTTGTTGGTGGTGGTGGTCAAGAAGGGATAGTAAAACGATTCGACTGGGCCATTGAGCTATGGGACCATTGGACGGTTTCGGGTGTTTCTTTGGCTTTGCGCGCTTGGCCTCAAATGAAAGTTGACGGTGTAGCCGACCAAAGCGGCTCCCGCTCGAGTTCTTGAGGACTCGCTCCTGTTAGCAAAACGCGTTACAGCCCTTTGCAAAATCTTTCTTGCGCGCTCCGTTTTTGGTAAGTCGGCCTTATTCGACCCTTTTTAAGGGACCCTTTAAAAAAGAGCACAGGGCAAGGCGCTGTATGTACCCCAAGTTCCATTGCCGTGCGCCTTTTAAGTGGTTCTGATGAAGCGAATTGCTACAAGCGCCTGCTGATTCCCTCCGTGCAGCTGTAAAGACATGCAAATTAGGCCGTCCTGCTCTGTAGCGGCCTTCTGCCATTATCCCCGGCAGTGGGCCGTCCTTTCACTTTTCTTTATTTGCATAAGCCTAATGTATCTCAGGTTAAATGTTTTGACTATTTTAAACTCGACAAACCCTTTCCAGTGGTGTTTTTCTTGGACGTGTCATTTGTTTCAATCAGTTCTGCACCTTATTTGGCCATGTTTTGGCTTAGAAATGATATGGTCCACGGGGTCACCATGAGTAGAGCAGCATCCACGTTCCGCCGAGGCCTAGTTTAGGCTGTTTGTTGGTTATACTCTGGTTTCTCTTCAGATCGAATAAATCTTTCGCCTTTTACTAAAGATTTCCGTGGAGAGGAACAACCATGAGTTTCAGAGAATTTTTTGATGCCTAGCTGATGCTGGGCTTCGCTAATTTGGTGAAAAATAGCTCGAGTTCCCTTGATTTGGCAAGACCTTGAGACAGCGTTAGTGTTGTTGTTGGTGGTGGTGGTCAAGAAGGGATAGTAAAACGATTCGACTGGGCCATTGAGCTATGGGACCATTGGACGGTTTCGGGTGTTTCTTTGGCTTTGCGCGCTTGGCCTCAAATGAAAGTTGACGGTGTAGCCGACCAAAGCGGCTCCCGCTCGAGTTCTTGAGGACTCGCTCCTGTTAGCAAAACGCGTTACAGCCCTTTGCAAAATCTTTCTTGCGCGCTCCGTTTTTGGTAAGTCGGCCTTATTCGACCCTTTTTAAGGGACCCTTTAAAAAAGAGCACAGGGCAAGGCGCTGTATGTACCCCAAGTTCCATTGCCGTGCGCCTTTTAAGTGGTTCTGATGAAGCGAATTGCTACAAGCGCCTGCTGATTCCCTCCGTGCAGCTGTAAAGACATGCAAATTAGGCCGTCCTGCTCTGTAGCGGCCTTCTGCCATTATCCCCGGCAGTGGGCCGTCCTTTCACTTTTCTTTATTTGCATAAGCCTAATGTATCTCAGGTTAAATGTTTTGACTATTTTAAACTCGACAAACCCTTTCCAGTGGTGTTTTTCTTGGACGTGTCATTTGTTTCAATCAGTTCTGCACCTTATTTGGCCATGTTTTGGCTTAGAAATGATATGGTCCACGGGGTCACCATGAGTAGAGCAGCATCCACGTTCCGCCGAGGCCTAGTTTAGGCTGTTTGTTGGTTATACTCTGGTTTCTCTTCAGATCGAATAAATCTTTCGCCTTTTACTAAAGATTTCCGTGGAGAGGAACAACCATGAGTTTCAGAGAATTTTTTGATGCCTAGCTGATGCTGGGCTTCGGTAATTTGGTGAAAAATAGCTCGAGTTCCCTTGATTTGGCAAGACCCTGAGACAGCGTTAGTGTTGTTGTTGGTGGTGGTGGTTAAGAAGGGATAGTAAAACGATTCGACTGGGCCATTGAGCTATGGGACCATTGGACGGTTTCGGGTGTTTCTTTGGCTTTGCGCGCTTGGCCTCAAATGAAAGTTGACGGTGTAGCCGACCAAAGCGGCTCCCGCTCGAGTTCTTGAGGACTCGCTCCTGTTAGCAAAACGCGTTACAGCCCTTTGCAAAATCTTTCTCGCGCGCTCCGTTTTTGGTAAGTCGGCCTTATTCGACCCTTTAAAAAAGAGCACAGGGCAAGGCGCTGTATGTACCCCAAGTTCCATTGCCGTGCGCCTTTTAAGTGGTTCTGATGAAGCGAATTGCTACAAGCGCCTGCTGATTCCCTCCGTGCAGCTGTAAAGACATGCAAATTAGGCCGTCCTGCTCTGTAGCGGCCTTCTGCCATTATCCCTGGCAGTGGGCCGTCCTTTCACTTTTCTTTATTTGCATAAGCCTAATGTATCTCAGGTTAAATGTTTTGACATTTTTAAACTCGACAAACCCTTTCCAGTGGTGTTTTTCTTGGACGTGTCATTTGTTTCAATCAGTTCTGCACCTTATTTGGCCATGTTTTGGCTTAGAAATGATATGGTCCACGGGGTCACCATGAGTAGAGCAGCATCCGCGTTCCGCCGAGGCCTAGTTTAGGCTGTTTGTTGGTTATACTCTGGTTTCTCTTCAGATCGAATAAATCTTTCGCCTTTTACTAAAGATTTCCGTGGAGAGGAACAACCATGAGTTTCAGAGAATTTTTTGATGCCTAGCTGATGCTGGGCTTCGCTAATTTGGTGAAAAATAGCTCGAGTTCCCTTGATTTGGCAAGACCTTGAGACAGCGTTAGTGTTGTTGTTGGTGGTGGTGGTCAAGAAGGGATAGTAAAACGATTCGACTGGGCCATTGAGCTATGGGACCATTGGACGGTTTCGGGTGTTTCTTTGGCTTTGCGCGCTTGGCCTCAAATGAAAGTTGACGGTGTAGCCGACCAAAGCGGCTCCCGCTCGAGTTCTTGAGGACTCGCTCCTGTTAGCAAAACGCGTTACAGCCCTTTGCAAAATCTTTCTTGCGCGCTCCGTTTTTGGTAAGTAGGCCTTATTCGACCCTTTTTAAGGGACCCTTTAAAAAAGAGCACAGGGCAAGGCGCTGTATGTACCCCAAGTTCCATTGCCGTGCGCCTTTTAAGTGGTTCTGATGAAGCGAATTGCTACAAGCGCCTGCTGATTCCCTCCGTGCAGCTGTAAAGACATGCAAATTAGGCCGTCCTGCTCTGTAGCGGCCTTCTGCCATTATCCCCGGCAGTGGGCCGTCCTTTCACTTTTCTTTATTTGCATAAGCCTAATGTATCTCAGGTTAAATGTTTTGACTATTTTAAACTCGACAAACCCTTTCCAGTGGTGTTTTTCTTGGACGTGTCATTTGTTTCAATCAGTTCTGCACCTTATTTGGCCATGTTTTGGCTTAGAAATGATATGGTCCACGGGGTCACCATGAGTAGAGCAGCATCCGCGTTCCGCCGAGGCCTAGTTTAGGCTGTTTGTTGGTTATACTCTGGTTTCTCTTCAGATCGAATAAATCTTTCGCCTTTTACTAAAGATTTCCGTGGAGAGTAACAACCATGAGTTTCAGAGAATTTTTTGATGCCTAGCTGATGCTGGGCTTCGGTAATTTGGTGAAAAATAGCTTGAGTTCCCTTGATTTGGCAAGACCCTGAGACAGCGTTAGTGTTGTTGTTGGTGGTGGTGGTTAAGAAGGGATAGTAAAACGATTCGACTGGGCCATTGAGCTATGGGACCATTGGACGGTTTCGGGTGTTTCTTTGGCTTTGCGCGCTTGGCCTCAAATGAAAGTTGACGGTGTAGCCGACCAAAGCGGCTCCCGCTCGAGTTCTTGAGGACTCGCTCCTGTTAGCAAAACGCGTTACAGCCCTTTGCAAAATCTTTCTCGCGCGCTCCGTTTTTGGTAAGTCGGCCTTATTCGACCCTTTTTAAGGGACCCTTAAAAAAAGAGCACAGGGCAAGGCGCTGTATGTACCCCAAGTTCCATTGCCGTGCTCCTTTTAAGTGGTTCTGATGAAGCGAATTGCTACAAGCGCCTGCTGATTCCCTCCGTGCAGCTGTAAGGACATGCAAATTAGGCCGTCCTGCTCTGTAGCGGCCTTCTGCCATTATCCCCGGCAGTGGGCCGTCCTTTCACTTTTCTTTATTTGCATAACCCTAATGTATCTCAGGTTAAATGTTTTGACATTTTTAAACTCGACAAACCCTTTCCAGTGGTGTTTTTCTTGGACGTGTCATTTGTTTCAATCAGTTCTGCACCTTATTTGGCCATGTTTTGGCTTAGAAATGATATGGTCCACGGGGTCACCATGAGTAGAGCAGCATCCGCGTTCCGCCGAGGCCTAGTTTAGGCTGTTTGTTGGTTATACTCTGGTTTCTCTTCAGATCGAATAAATCTTTCGCCTTTTACTAAAGATTTCCGTGGAGAGGAACAACCATGAGTTTCAGAGAATTTTTTGATGCCTAGCTGATGCTGGGCTTCGGTAATTTGGTGAAAAATAGCTCGAGTTCCCTTGATTTGGCAAGACCCTGAGACAGCGTTAGTGTTGTTGTTGGTGGTGGTGGTCAAGAAGGGATAGTAAAACGATTCGACTGGGCCATTGAGCTATGGGACCATTGGACGGTTTCGGGTGTTTCTTTGGCTTTGCGCGCTTGGCCTCAAATGAAAGTTGACGGTGTAGCCGACCAAAGCGGCTCCCGCTCGAGTTCTTGAGGACTCGCTCCTGTTAGCAAAACGCGTTACAGCCCTTTGCAAAATCTTTCTCGCGCGCTCCGTTTTTGGTAAGTCGGCCTTATTCGACCCTTTTTAAGGGACCCTTAAAAAAAGAGCACAGGGCAAGGCGCTGTATGTACCCCAAGTTCCATTGCCGTGCGCCTTTTAAGTGGTTCTGATGAAGCGAATTGCTACAAGCGCCTGCTGATTCCCTCCGTGCAGCTGTAAAGACATGCAAATTAGGCCGTCCTGCTCTGTAGCGGCCTTCTGCCATTATCCCCGGCAGTGGGCCGTCCTTTCACTTTTCTTTATTTGCATAAGCCTAATGTATCTCAGGTTAAATGTTTTGACTATTTTAAACTCGACAAACCCTTTCCAGTGGTGTTTTTCTTGGACGTGTCATTTGTTTCAATCAGTTCTGCACCTTATTTGGCCATGTTTTGGCTTAGAAATGATATGGTCCACGGGGTCACCATGAGTAGAGCAGCATCCGCGTTCCGCCGAGGCCTAGTTTAGGCTGTTTGTTGGTTATACTCTGGTTTCTCTTCAGATCGAATAAATCTTTCGCCTTTTACTAAAGATTTCCGTGGAGAGTAACAACCATGAGTTTCAGAGAATTTTTTGATGCCTAGCTGATGCTGGGCTTCGGTAATTTGGTGAAAAATAGCTTGAGTTCCCTTGATTTGGCAAGACCCTGAGACAGCGTTAGTGTTGTTGTTGGTGGTGGTGGTTAAGAAGGGATAGTAAAACGATTCGACTGGGCCATTGAGCTATGGGACCATTGGACGGTTTCGGGTGTTTCTTTGGCTTTGCGCGCTTGGCCTCAAATGAAAGTTGACGGTGTAGCCGACCAAAGCGGCTCCCGCTCGAGTTCTTGAGGACTCGCTCCTGTTAGCAAAACGCGTTACAGCCCTTTGCAAAATCTTTCTCGCGCGCTCCGTTTTTGGTAAGTCGGCCTTATTCGACCCTTTTTAAGGGACCCTTAAAAAAAGAGCACAGGGCAAGGCGCTGTATGTACCCCAAGTTCCATTGCCGTGCTCCTTTTAAGTGGTTCTGATGAAGCGAATTGCTACAAGCGCCTGCTGATTCCCTCCGTGCAGCTGTAAGGACATGCAAATTAGGCCGTCCTGCTCTGTAGCGGCCTTCTGCCATTATCCCCGGCAGTGGGCCGTCCTTTCACTTTTCTTTATTTGCATAACCCTAATGTATCTCAGGTTAAATGTTTTGACATTTTTAAACTCGACAAACCCTTTCCAGTGGTGTTTTTCTTGGACGTGTCATTTGTTTCAATCAGTTCTGCACCTTATTTGGCCATGTTTTGGCTTAGAAATGATATGGTCCACGGGGTCACCATGAGTAGAGCAGCATCCGCGTTCCGCCGAGGCCTAGTTTAGGCTGTTTGTTGGTTATACTCTGGTTTCTCTTCAGATCGAATAAATCTTTCGCCTTTTACTAAAGATTTCCGTGGAGAGGAACAACCATGAGTTTCAGAGAATTTTTTGATGCCTAGCTGATGCTGGGCTTCGGTAATTTGGTGAAAAATAGCTCGAGTTCCCTTGATTTGGCAAGACCCTGAGACAGCGTTAGTGTTGTTGTTGGTGGTGGTGGTCAAGAAGGGATAGTAAAACGATTCGACTGGGCCATTGAGCTATGGGACCATTGGACGGTTTCGGGTGTTTCTTTGGCTTTGCGCGCTTGGCCTCAAATGAAAGTTGACGGTGTAGCCGACCAAAGCGGCTCCCGCTCGAGTTCTTGAGGACTCGCTCCTGTTAGCAAAACGCGTTACAGCCCTTTGCAAAATCTTTCTCGCGCGCTCCGTTTTTGGTAAGTCGGCCTTATTCGACCCTTTTTAAGGGACCCTTAAAAAAAGAGCACAGGGCAAGGCGCTGTATGTACCCCAAGTTCCATTGCCGTGCTCCTTTTAAGTGGTTCTGATGAAGCGAATTGCTACAAGCGCCTGCTGATTCCCTCCGTGCAGCTGTAAAGACATGCAAATTAGGCCGTCCTGCTCTGTAGCGGCCTTCTGCCATTATCCCCGGCAGTGGGCCGTCCTTTCACTTTTCTTTATTTGCATAAGCCTAATGTATCTCAGGTTAAATGTTTTGACATTTTTAAACTCGACAAACCCTTTCCAGTGGTGTTTTTCTTGGACGTGTCATTTGTTTCAATCAGTTCTGCACCTTATTTGGCCATGTTTTGGCTTAGAAATGATATGGTCCACGGGGTCACCATGAGTAGAGCAGCATCCGCGTTCCGCCGAGGCCTAGTTTAGGCTGTTTGTTGGTTATACTCTGGTTTCTCTTCAGATCGAATAAATCTTTCGCCTTTTACTAAAGATTTCCGTGGAGAGGAACAACCATGAGTTTCAGAGAATTTTTTGATGCCTAGCTGATGCTGGGCTTCGCTAATTTGGTGAAAAATAGCTCGAGTTCCCTTGATTTGGCAAGACCTTGAGACAGCGTTAGTGTTGTTGTTGGTGGTGGTGGTCAAGAAGGGATAGTAAAATGATTCGACTGGGCCATTGAGCTATGGGACCATTGGACGGTTTCGGGTGTTTCTTTGGCTTTGCGCGCTTGGCCTCAAATGAAAGTTGACGGTGTAGCCGACCAAAGCGGCTCCCGCTCGAGTTCTTGAGGACTCGCTCCTGTTAGCAAAACGCGTTACAGCCCTTTGCAAAATCTTTCTTGCGCGCTCCGTTTTTGGTAAGTCGGCCTTATTCGACCCTTTTTAAGGGACCCTTTAAAAAAGAGCACAGGGCAAGGCGCTGTATGTACCCCAAGTTCCATTGCCGTGCGCCTTTTAAGTGGTTCTGATGAAGCGAATTGCTACAAGCGCCTGCTGATTCCCTCCGTGCAGCTGTAAAGACATGCAAATTAGGCCGTCCTGCTCTGTAGCGGCCTTCTGCCATTATCCCCGGCAGTGGGCCGTCCTTTCACTTTTCTTTATTTGCATAAGCCTAATGTATCTCAGGTTAAATGTTTTGACTATTTTAAACTCGACAAACCCTTTCCAGTGGTGTTTTTCTTGGACGTGTCATTTGTTTCAATCAGTTCTGCACCTTATTTGGCCATGTTTTGGCTTAGAAATGATATGGTCCACGGGGTCACCATGAGTAGAGCAGCATCCACGTTCCGCCGAGGCCTAGTTTAGGCTGTTTGTTGGTTATACTCTGGTTTCTCTTCAGATCGAATAAATCTTTCGCCTTTTACTAAAGATTTCCGTGGAGAGTAACAACCATGAGTTTCAGAGAATTTTTTGATGCCTAGCTGATGCTGGGCTTCGGTAATTTGGTGAAAAATAGCTTGAGTTCCCTTGATTTGGCAAGACCCTGAGACAGCGTTAGTGTTGTTGTTGGTGGTGGTGGTTAAGAAGGGATAGTAAAACGATTCGACTGGGCCATTGAGCTATGGGACCATTGGACGGTTTCGGGTGTTTCTTTGGCTTTGCGCGCTTGGCCTCAAATGAAAGTTGACGGTGTAGCCGACCAAAGCGGCTCCCGCTCGAGTTCTTGAGGACTCGCTCCTGTTAGCAAAACGCGTTACAGCCCTTTGCAAAATCTTTCTCGCGCGCTCCGTTTTTGGTAAGTCGGCCTTATTCGACCCTTTTTAAGGGACCCTTAAAAAAAGAGCACAGGGCAAGGCGCTGTATGTACCCCAAGTTCCATTGCCGTGCTCCTTTTAAGTGGTTCTGATGAAGCGAATTGCTACAAGCGCCTGCTGATTCCCTCCGTGCAGCTGTAAAGACATGCAAATTAGGCCGTCCTGCTCTGTAGCGGCCTTCTGCCATTATCCCCGGCAGTGGGCCGTCCTTTCACTTTTCTTTATTTGCATAACCCTAATGTATCTCAGGTTAAATGTTTTGACATTTTTAAACTCGACAAACCCTTTCCAGTGGTGTTTTTCTTGGACGTGTCATTTGTTTCAATCAGTTCTGCACCTTATTTGGCCATGTTTTGGCTTAGAAATGATATGGTCCACGGGGTCACCATGAGTAGAGCAGCATCCGCGTTCCGCCGAGGCCTAGTTTAGGCTGTTTGTTGGTTATACTCTGGTTTCTCTTCAGATCGAATAAATCTTTCGCCTTTTACTAAAGATTTCCGTGGAGAGGAACAACCATGAGTTTCAGAGAATTTTTTGATGCCTAGCTGATGCTGGGCTTCGGTAATTTGGTGAAAAATAGCTCGAGTTCCCTTGATTTGGCAAGACCCTGAGACAGCGTTAGTGTTGTTGTTGGTGGTGGTGGTCAAGAAGGGATAGTAAAACGATTCGACTGGGCCATTGAGCTATGGGACCATTGGACGGTTTCGGGTGTTTCTTTGGCTTTGCGCGCTTGGCCTCAAATGAAAGTTGACGGTGTAGCCGACCAAAGCGGCTCCCGCTCGAGTTCTTGAGGACTCGCTCCTGTTAGCAAAACGCGTTACAGCCCTTTGCAAAATCTTTCTCGCGCGCTCCGTTTTTGGTAAGTCGGCCTTATTCGACCCTTTTTAAGGGACCCTTAAAAAAAGAGCACAGGGCAAGGCGCTGTATGTACCCCAAGTTCCATTGCCGTGCTCCTTTTAAGTGGTTCTGATGAAGCGAATTGCTACAAGCGCCTGCTGATTCCCTCCGTGCAGCTGTAAAGACATGCAAATTAGGCCGTCCTGCTCTGTAGCGGCCTTCTGCCATTATCCCCGGCAGTGGGCCGTCCTTTCACTTTTCTTTATTTGCATAAGCCTAATGTATCTCAGGTTAAATGTTTTGACATTTTTAAACTCGACAAACCCTTTCCAGTGGTGTTTTTCTTGGACGTGTCATTTGTTTCAATCAGTTCTGCACCTTATTTGGCCATGTTTTGGCTTAGAAATGATATGGTCCACGGGGTCACCATGAGTAGAGCAGCATCCGCGTTCCGCCGAGGCCTAGTTTAGGCTGTTTGTTGGTTATACTCTGGTTTCTCTTCAGATCGAATAAATCTTTCGCCTTTTACTAAAGATTTCCGTGGAGAGGAACAACCATGAGTTTCAGAGAATTTTTTGATGCCTAGCTGATGCTGGGCTTCGCTAATTTGGTGAAAAATAGCTCGAGTTCCCTTGATTTGGCAAGACCTTGAGACAGCGTTAGTGTTGTTGTTGGTGGTGGTGGTCAAGAAGGGATAGTAAAACGATTCGACTGGGCCATTGAGCTATGGGACCATTGGACGGTTTCGGGTGTTTCTTTGGCTTTGCGCGCTTGGCCTCAAATGAAAGTTGACGGTGTAGCCGACCAAAGCGGCTCCCGCTCGAGTTCTTGAGGACTCGCTCCTGTTAGCAAAACGCGTTACAGCCCTTTGCAAAATCTTTCTTGCGCGCTCCGTTTTTGGTAAGTCGGCCTTATTCGACCCTTTTTAAGGGACCCTTTAAAAAAGAGCACAGGGCAAGGCGCTGTATGTACCCCAAGTTCCATTGCCGTGCGCCTTTTAAGTGGTTCTGATGAAGCGAATTGCTACAAGCGCCTGCTGATTCCCTCCGTGCAGCTGTAAAGACATGCAAATTAGGCCGTCCTGCTCTGTAGCGGCCTTCTGCCATTATCCCCGGCAGTGGGCCGTCCTTTCACTTTTCTTTATTTGCATAAGCCTAATGTATCTCAGGTTAAATGTTTTGACTATTTTAAACTCGACAAACCCTTTCCAGTGGTGTTTTTCTTGGACGTGTCATTTGTTTCAATCAGTTCTGCACCTTATTTGGCCATGTTTTGGCTTAGAAATGATATGGTCCACGGGGTCACCATGAGTAGAGCAGCATCCACGTTCCGCCGAGGCCTAGTTTAGGCTGTTTGTTGGTTATACTCTGGTTTCTCTTCAGATCGAATAAATCTTTCGCCTTTTACTAAAGATTTCCGTGGAGAGGAACAACCATGAGTTTCAGAGAATTTTTTGATGCCTAGCTGATGCTGGGCTTCGGTAATTTGGTGAAAAATAGCTCGAGTTCCCTTGATTTGGCAAGACCCTGAGACAGCGTTAGTGTTGTTGTTGGTGGTGGTGGTTAAGAAGGGATAGTAAAACGATTCGACTGGGCCATTGAGCTATGGGACCATTGGACGGTTTCGGGTGTTTCTTTGGCTTTGCGCGCTTGGCCTCAAATGAAAGTTGACGGTGTAGCCGACCAAAGCGGCTCCCGCTCGAGTTCTTGAGGACTCGCTCCTGTTAGCAAAACGCGTTACAGCCCTTTGCAAAATCTTTCTCGCGCGCTCCGTTTTTGGTAAGTCGGCCTTATTCGACCCTTTAAAAAAGAGCACAGGGCAAGGCGCTGTATGTACCCCAAGTTCCATTGCCGTGCGCCTTTTAAGTGGTTCTGATGAAGCGAATTGCTACAAGCGCCTGCTGATTCCCTCCGTGCAGCTGTAAAGACATGCAAATTAGGCCGTCCTGCTCTGTAGCGGCCTTCTGCCATTATCCCTGGCAGTGGGCCGTCCTTTCACTTTTCTTTATTTGCATAAGCCTAATGTATCTCAGGTTAAATGTTTTGACATTTTTAAACTCGACAAACCCTTTCCAGTGGTGTTTTTCTTGGACGTGTCATTTGTTTCAATCAGTTCTGCACCTTATTTGGCCATGTTTTGGCTTAGAAATGATATGGTCCACGGGGTCACCATGAGTAGAGCAGCATCCGCGTTCCGCCGAGGCCTAGTTTAGGCTGTTTGTTGGTTATACTCTGGTTTCTCTTCAGATCGAATAAATCTTTCGCCTTTTACTAAAGATTTCCGTGGAGAGGAACAACCATGAGTTTCAGAGAATTTTTTGATGCCTAGCTGATGCTGGGCTTCGCTAATTTGGTGAAAAATAGCTCGAGTTCCCTTGATTTGGCAAGACCTTGAGACAGCGTTAGTGTTGTTGTTGGTGGTGGTGGTCAAGAAGGGATAGTAAAACGATTCGACTGGGCCATTGAGCTATGGGACCATTGGACGGTTTCGGGTGTTTCTTTGGCTTTGCGCGCTTGGCCTCAAATGAAAGTTGACGGTGTAGCCGACCAAAGCGGCTCCGGCTCGAGTTCTTGAGGACTCGCTCCTGTTAGCAAAACGCGTTACAGCCCTTTGCAAAATCTTTCTTGCGCGCTCCGTTTTTGGTAAGTAGGCCTTATTCGACCCTTTTTAAGGGACCCTTTAAAAAAGAGCACAGGGCAAGGCGCTGTATGTACCCCAAGTTCCATTGCCGTGCGCCTTTTAAGTGGTTCTGATGAAGCGAATTGCTACAAGCGCCTGCTGATTCCCTCCGTGCAGCTGTAAAGACATGCAAATTAGGCCGTCCTGCTCTGTAGCGGCCTTCTGCCATTATCCCCGGCAGTGGGCCGTCCTTTCACTTTTCTTTATTTGCATAAGCCTAATGTATCTCAGGTTAAATGTTTTGACTATTTTAAACTCGACAAACCCTTTCCAGTGGTGTTTTTCTTGGACGTGTCATTTGTTTCAATCAGTTCTGCACCTTATTTGGCCATGTTTTGGCTTAGAAATGATATGGTCCACGGGGTCACCATGAGTAGAGCAGCATCCGCGTTCCGCCGAGGCCTAGTTTAGGCTGTTTGTTGGTTATACTCTGGTTTCTCTTCAGATCGAATAAATCTTTCGCCTTTTACTAAAGATTTCCGTGGAGAGTAACAACCATGAGTTTCAGAGAATTTTTTGATGCCTAGCTGATGCTGGGCTTCGGTAATTTGGTGAAAAATAGCTTGAGTTCCCTTGATTTGGCAAGACCCTGAGACAGCGTTAGTGTTGTTGTTGGTGGTGGTGGTTAAGAAGGGATAGTAAAACGATTCGACTGGGCCATTGAGCTATGGGACCATTGGACGGTTTCGGGTGTTTCTTTGGCTTTGCGCGCTTGGCCTCAAATGAAAGTTGACGGTGTAGCCGACCAAAGCGGCTCCCGCTCGAGTTCTTGAGGACTCGCTCCTGTTAGCAAAACGCGTTACAGCCCTTTGCAAAATCTTTCTCGCGCGCTCCGTTTTTGGTAAGTCGGCCTTATTCGACCCTTTTTAAGGGACCCTTAAAAAAAGAGCACAGGGCAAGGCGCTGTATGTACCCCAAGTTCCATTGCCGTGCTCCTTTTAAGTGGTTCTGATGAAGCGAATTGCTACAAGCGCCTGCTGATTCCCTCCGTGCAGCTGTAAAGACATGCAAATTAGGCCGTCCTGCTCTGTAGCGGCCTTCTGCCATTATCCCCGGCAGTGGGCCGTCCTTTCACTTTTCTTTATTTGCATAACCCTAATGTATCTCAGGTTAAATGTTTTGACATTTTTAAACTCGACAAACCCTTTCCAGTGGTGTTTTTCTTGGACGTGTCATTTGTTTCAATCAGTTCTGCACCTTATTTGGCCATGTTTTGGCTTAGAAATGATATGGTCCACGGGGTCACCATGAGTAGAGCAGCATCCGCGTTCCGCCGAGGCCTAGTTTAGGCTGTTTGTTGGTTATACTCTGGTTTCTCTTCAGATCGAATAAATCTTTCGCCTTTTACTAAAGATTTCCGTGGAGAGGAACAACCATGAGTTTCAGAGAATTTTTTGATGCCTAGCTGATGCTGGGCTTCGGTAATTTGGTGAAAAATAGCTCGAGTTCCCTTGATTTGGCAAGACCCTGAGACAGCGTTAGTGTTGTTGTTGGTGGTGGTGGTCAAGAAGGGATAGTAAAACGATTCGACTGGGCCATTGAGCTATGGGACCATTGGACGGTTTCGGGTGTTTCTTTGGCTTTGCGCGCTTGGCCTCAAATGAAAGTTGACGGTGTAGCCGACCAAAGCGGCTCCCGCTCGAGTTCTTGAGGACTCGCTCCTGTTAGCAAAACGCGTTACAGCCCTTTGCAAAATCTTTCTTGCGCGCTCCGTTTTTGGTAAGTCGGCCTTATTCGACCCTTTTTAAGGGACCCTTTAAAAAAGAGCACAGGGCAAGGCGCTGTATGTACCCCAAGTTCCATTGCCGTGCGCCTTTTAAGTGGTTCTGATGAAGCGAATTGCTACAAGCGCCTGCTGATTCCCTCCGTGCAGCTGTAAAGACATGCAAATTAGGCCGTCCTGCTCTGTAGTGGCCTTCTGCCATTATCCCCGGCAGTGGGCCGTCCTTTCACTTTTCTTTATTTGCATAAGCCTAATGTATCTCAGGTTAAATGTTTTGACTATTTTAAACTCGACAAACCCTTTCCAGTGGTGTTTTTCTTGGACGTGTCATTTGTTTCAATCAGTTCTGCACCTTATTTGGCCATGTTTTGGCTTAGAAATGATATGGTCCACGGGGTCACCATGAGTAGAGCAGCATCCGCGTTCCGCCGAGGCCTAGTTTAGGCTGTTTGTTGGTTATACTCTGGTTTCTCTTCAGATCGAATAAATCTTTCGCCTTTTACTAAAGATTTCCGTGGAGAGGAACAACCATGAGTTTCAGAGAATTTTTTGATGCCTAGCTGATGCTGGGCTTCGCTAATTTGGTGAAAAATAGCTCGAGTTCCCTTGATTTGGCAAGACCTTGAGACAGCGTTAGTGTTGTTGTTGGTGGTGGTGGTCAAGAAGGGATAGTAAAACGATTCGACTGGGCCATTGAGCTATGGGACCATTGGACGGTTTCGGGTGTTTCTTTGGCTTTGCGCGCTTGGCCTCAAATGAAAGTTGACGGTGTAGCCGACCAAAGCGGCACCCGCTCGAGTTCTTGAGGACTCGCTCCTGTTAGCAAAACGCGTTACAGCCCTTTGCAAAATCTTTCTTGCGCGCTCCGTTTTTGGTAAGTCGGCCTTATTCGACCCTTTTTAAGGGACCCTTTAAAAAAGAGCACAGGGCAAGGCGCTGTATGTACCCCAAGTTCCATTGCCGTGCGCCTTTTAAGTGGTTCTGATGAAGCGAATTGCTACAAGCGCCTGCTGATTCCCTCCGTGCAGCTGTAAAGACATGCAAATTAGGCCGTCCTGCTCTGTAGCGGCCTTCTGCCATTATCCCCGGCAGTGGGCCGTCCTTTCACTTTTCTTTATTTGCATAAGCCTAATGTATCTCAGGTTAAATGTTTTGACTATTTTAAACTCGACAAACCCTTTCCAGTGGTGTTTTTCTTGGACGTGTCATTTGTTTCAATCAGTTCTGCACCTTATTTGGCCATGTTTTGGCTTAGAAATGATATGGTCCACGGGGTCACCATGAGTAGAGCAGCATCCGCGTTCCGCCGAGGCCTAGTTTAGGCTGTTTGTTGGTTATACTCTGGTTTCTCTTCAGATCGAATAAATCTTTCGCCTTTTACTAAAGATTTCCGTGGAGAGGAACAACCATGAGTTTCAGAGAATTTTTTGATGCCTAGCTGATGCTGGGCTTCGCTAATTTGGTGAAAAATAGCTCGAGTTCCCTTGATTTGGCAAGACCTTGAGACAGCGTTAGTGTTGTTGTTGGTGGTGGTGGTCAAGAAGGGATAGTAAAACGATTCGACTGGGCCATTGAGCTATGGGACCATTGGACGGTTTCGGGTGTTTCTTTGGCTTTGCGCGCTTGGCCTCAAATGAAAGTTGACGGTGTAGCCGACCAAAGCGGCTCCCGCTCGAGTTCTTGAGGACTCGCTCCTGTTAGCAAAACGCGTTACAGCCCTTTGCAAAATCTTTCTTGCGCGCTCCGTTTTTGGTAAGTCGGCCTTATTCGACCCTTTTTAAGGGACCCTTTAAAAAAGAGCACAGGGCAAGGCGCTGTATGTACCCCAAGTTCCATTGCCGTGCGCCTTTTAAGTGGTTCTGATGAAGCGAATTGCTACAAGCGCCTGCTGATTCCCTCCGTGCAGCTGTAAAGACATGCAAATTAGGCCGTCCTGCTCTGTAGCGGCCTTCTGCCATTATCCCCGGCAGTGGGCCGTCCTTTCACTTTTCTTTATTTGCATAAGCCTAATGTATCTCAGGTTAAATGTTTTGACTATTTTAAACTCGACAAACCCTTTCCAGTGGTGTTTTTCTTGGACGTGTCATTTGTTTCAATCAGTTCTGCACCTTATTTGGCCATGTTTTGGCTTAGAAATGATATGGTCCACGGGGTCACCATGAGTAGAGCAGCATCCACGTTCCGCCGAGGCCTAGTTTAGGCTGTTTGTTGGTTATACTCTGGTTTCTCTTCAGATCGAATAAATCTTTCGCCTTTTACTAAAGATTTCCGTGGAGAGGAACAACCATGAGTTTCAGAGAATTTTTTGATGCCTAGCTGATGCTGGGCTTCGCTAATTTGGTGAAAAATAGCTCGAGTTCCCTTGATTTGGCAAGACCTTGAGACAGCGTTAGTGTTGTTGTTGGTGGTGGTGGTCAAGAAGGGATAGTAAAACGATTCGACTGGGCCATTGAGCTATGGGACCATTGGACGGTTTCGGGTGTTTCTTTGGCTTTGCGCGCTTGGCCTCAAATGAAAGTTGACGGTGTAGCCGACCAAAGCGGCTCCCGCTCGAGTTCTTGAGGACTCGCTCCTGTTAGCAAAACGCGTTACAGCCCTTTGCAAAATCTTTCTCGCGCGCTCCGTTTTTGGTAAGTCGGCCTTATTCGACCCTTTTTAAGGGACCCTTAAAAAAAGAGCACAGGGCAAGGCGCTGTATGTACCCCAAGTTCCATTGCCGTGCTCCTTTTAAGTGGTTCTGATGAAGCGAATTGCTACAAGCGCCTGCTGATTCCCTCCGTGCAGCTGTAAAGACATGCAAATTAGGCCGTCCTGCTCTGTAGCGGCCTTCTGCCATTATCCCCGGCAGTGGGCCGTCCTTTCACTTTTCTTTATTTGCATAACCCTAATGTATCTCAGGTTAAATGTTTTGACATTTTTAAACTCGACAAACCCTTTCCAGTGGTGTTTTTCTTGGACGTGTCATTTGTTTCAATCAGTTCTGCACCTTATTTGGCCATGTTTTGGCTTAGAAATGATATGGTCCACGGGGTCACCATGAGTAGAGCAGCATCCGCGTTCCGCCGAGGCCTAGTTTAGGCTGTTTGTTGGTTATACTCTGGTTTCTCTTCAGATCGAATAAATCTTTCGCCTTTTACTAAAGATTTCCGTGGAGAGGAACAACCATGAGTTTCAGAGAATTTTTTGATGCCTAGCTGATGCTGGGCTTCGGTAATTTGGTGAAAAATAGCTCGAGTTCCCTTGATTTGGCAAGACCCTGAGACAGCGTTAGTGTTGTTGTTGGTGGTGGTGGTCAAGAAGGGATAGTAAAACGATTCGACTGGGCCATTGAGCTATGGGACCATTGGACGGTTTCGGGTGTTTCTTTGGCTTTGCGCGCTTGGCCTCAAATGAAAGTTGACGGTGTAGCCGACCAAAGCGGCTCCCGCTCGAGTTCTTGAGGACTCGCTCCTGTTAGCAAAACGCGTTACAGCCCTTTGCAAAATCTTTCTTGCGCGCTCCGTTTTTGGTAAGTCGGCCTTATTCGACCCTTTTTAAGGGACCCTTTAAAAAAGAGCACAGGGCAAGGCGCTGTATGTACCCCAAGTTCCATTGCCGTGCGCCTTTTAAGTGGTTCTGATGAAGCGAATTGCTACAAGCGCCTGCTGATTCCCTCCGTGCAGCTGTAAAGACATGCAAATTAGGCCGTCCTGCTCTGTAGTGGCCTTCTGCCATTATCCCCGGCAGTGGGCCGTCCTTTCACTTTTCTTTATTTGCATAAGCCTAATGTATCTCAGGTTAAATGTTTTGACTATTTTAAACTCGACAAACCCTTTCCAGTGGTGTTTTTCTTGGACGTGTCATTTGTTTCAATCAGTTCTGCACCTTATTTGGCCATGTTTTGGCTTAGAAATGATATGGTCCACGGGGTCACCATGAGTAGAGCAGCATCCGCGTTCCGCCGAGGCCTAGTTTAGGCTGTTTGTTGGTTATACTCTGGTTTCTCTTCAGATCGAATAAATCTTTCGCCTTTTACTAAAGATTTCCGTGGAGAGGAACAACCATGAGTTTCAGAGAATTTTTTGATGCCTAGCTGATGCTGGGCTTCGCTAATTTGGTGAAAAATAGCTCGAGTTCCCTTGATTTGGCAAGACCTTGAGACAGCGTTAGTGTTGTTGTTGGTGGTGGTGGTCAAGAAGGGATAGTAAAACGATTCGACTGGGCCATTGAGCTATGGGACCATTGGACGGTTTCGGGTGTTTCTTTGGCTTTGCGCGCTTGGCCTCAAATGAAAGTTGACGGTGTAGCCGACCAAAGCGGCACCCGCTCGAGTTCTTGAGGACTCGCTCCTGTTAGCAAAACGCGTTACAGCCCTTTGCAAAATCTTTCTTGCGCGCTCCGTTTTTGGTAAGTCGGCCTTATTCGACCCTTTTTAAGGGACCCTTTAAAAAAGAGCACAGGGCAAGGCGCTGTATGTACCCCAAGTTCCATTGCCGTGCGCCTTTTAAGTGGTTCTGATGAAGCGAATTGCTACAAGCGCCTGCTGATTCCCTCCGTGCAGCTGTAAAGACATGCAAATTAGGCCGTCCTGCTCTGTAGCGGCCTTCTGCCATTATCCCCGGCAGTGGGCCGTCCTTTCACTTTTCTTTATTTGCATAAGCCTAATGTATCTCAGGTTAAATGTTTTGACTATTTTAAACTCGACAAACCCTTTCCAGTGGTGTTTTTCTTGGACGTGTCATTTGTTTCAATCAGTTCTGCACCTTATTTGGCCATGTTTTGGCTTAGAAATGATATGGTCCACGGGGTCACCATGAGTAGAGCAGCATCCGCGTTCCGCCGAGGCCTAGTTTAGGCTGTTTGTTGGTTATACTCTGGTTTCTCTTCAGATCGAATAAATCTTTCGCCTTTTACTAAAGATTTCCGTGGAGAGGAACAACCATGAGTTTCAGAGAATTTTTTGATGCCTAGCTGATGCTGGGCTTCGCTAATTTGGTGAAAAATAGCTCGAGTTCCCTTGATTTGGCAAGACCTTGAGACAGCGTTAGTGTTGTTGTTGGTGGTGGTGGTCAAGAAGGGATAGTAAAACGATTCGACTGGGCCATTGAGCTATGGGACCATTGGACGGTTTCGGGTGTTTCTTTGGCTTTGCGCGCTTGGCCTCAAATGAAAGTTGACGGTGTAGCCGACCAAAGCGGCTCCCGCTCGAGTTCTTGAGGACTCGCTCCTGTTAGCAAAACGCGTTACAGCCCTTTGCAAAATCTTTCTTGCGCGCTCCGTTTTTGGTAAGTCGGCCTTATTCGACCCTTTTTAAGGGACCCTTTAAAAAAGAGCACAGGGCAAGGCGCTGTATGTACCCCAAGTTCCATTGCCGTGCGCCTTTTAAGTGGTTCTGATGAAGCGAATTGCTACAAGCGCCTGCTGATTCCCTCCGTGCAGCTGTAAAGACATGCAAATTAGGCCGTCCTGCTCTGTAGCGGCCTTCTGCCATTATCCCCGGCAGTGGGCCGTCCTTTCACTTTTCTTTATTTGCATAAGCCTAATGTATCTCAGGTTAAATGTTTTGACTATTTTAAACTCGACAAACCCTTTCCAGTGGTGTTTTTCTTGGACGTGTCATTTGTTTCAATCAGTTCTGCACCTTATTTGGCCATGTTTTGGCTTAGAAATGATATGGTCCACGGGGTCACCATGAGTAGAGCAGCATCCACGTTCCGCCGAGGCCTAGTTTAGGCTGTTTGTTGGTTATACTCTGGTTTCTCTTCAGATCGAATAAATCTTTCGCCTTTTACTAAAGATTTCCGTGGAGAGGAACAACCATGAGTTTCAGAGAATTTTTTGATGCCTAGCTGATGCTGGGCTTCGCTAATTTGGTGAAAAATAGCTCGAGTTCCCTTGATTTGGCAAGACCTTGAGACAGCGTTAGTGTTGTTGTTGGTGGTGGTGGTCAAGAAGGGATAGTAAAACGATTCGACTGGGCCATTGAGCTATGGGACCATTGGACGGTTTCGGGTGTTTCTTTGGCTTTGCGCGCTTGGCCTCAAATGAAAGTTGACGGTGTAGCCGACCAAAGCGGCTCCCGCTCGAGTTCTTGAGGACTCGCTCCTGTTAGCAAAACGCGTTACAGCCCTTTGCAAAATCTTTCTTGCGCGCTCCGTTTTTGGTAAGTCGGCCTTATTCGACCCTTTTTAAGGGACCCTTTAAAAAAGAGCACAGGGCAAGGCGCTGTATGTACCCCAAGTTCCATTGCCGTGCGCCTTTTAAGTGGTTCTGATGAAGCGAATTGCTACAAGCGCCTGCTGATTCCCTCCGTGCAGCTGTAAAGACATGCAAATTAGGCCGTCCTGCTCTGTAGTGGCCTTCTGCCATTATCCCCGGCAGTGGGCCGTCCTTTCACTTTTCTTTATTTGCATAAGCCTAATGTATCTCAGGTTAAATGTTTTGACTATTTTAAACTCGACAAACCCTTTCCAGTGGTGTTTTTCTTGGACGTGTCATTTGTTTCAATCAGTTCTGCACCTTATTTGGCCATGTTTTGGCTTAGAAATGATATGGTCCACGGGGTCACCATGAGTAGAGCAGCATCCGCGTTCCGCCGAGGCCTAGTTTAGGCTGTTTGTTGGTTATACTCTGGTTTCTCTTCAGATCGAATAAATCTTTCGCCTTTTACTAAAGATTTCCGTGGAGAGGAACAACCATGAGTTTCAGAGAATTTTTTGATGCCTAGCTGATGCTGGGCTTCGCTAATTTGGTGAAAAATAGCTCGAGTTCCCTTGATTTGGCAAGACCTTGAGACAGCGTTAGTGTTGTTGTTGGTGGTGGTGGTCAAGAAGGGATAGTAAAACGATTCGACTGGGCCATTGAGCTATGGGACCATTGGACGGTTTCGGGTGTTTCTTTGGCTTTGCGCGCTTGGCCTCAAATGAAAGTTGACGGTGTAGCCGACCAAAGCGGCACCCGCTCGAGTTCTTGAGGACTCGCTCCTGTTAGCAAAACGCGTTACAGCCCTTTGCAAAATCTTTCTTGCGCGCTCCGTTTTTGGTAAGTCGGCCTTATTCGACCCTTTTTAAGGGACCCTTTAAAAAAGAGCACAGGGCAAGGCGCTGTATGTACCCCAAGTTCCATTGCCGTGCGCCTTTTAAGTGGTTCTGATGAAGCGAATTGCTACAAGCGCCTGCTGATTCCCTCCGTGCAGCTGTAAAGACATGCAAATTAGGCCGTCCTGCTCTGTAGCGGCCTTCTGCCATTATCCCCGGCAGTGGGCCGTCCTTTCACTTTTCTTTATTTGCATAAGCCTAATGTATCTCAGGTTAAATGTTTTGACTATTTTAAACTCGACAAACCCTTTCCAGTGGTGTTTTTCTTGGACGTGTCATTTGTTTCAATCAGTTCTGCACCTTATTTGGCCATGTTTTGGCTTAGAAATGATATGGTCCACGGGGTCACCATGAGTAGAGCAGCATCCGCGTTCCGCCGAGGCCTAGTTTAGGCTGTTTGTTGGTTATACTCTGGTTTCTCTTCAGATCGAATAAATCTTTCGCCTTTTACTAAAGATTTCCGTGGAGAGGAACAACCATGAGTTTCAGAGAATTTTTTGATGCCTAGCTGATGCTGGGCTTCGCTAATTTGGTGAAAAATAGCTCGAGTTCCCTTGATTTGGCAAGACCTTGAGACAGCGTTAGTGTTGTTGTTGGTGGTGGTGGTCAAGAAGGGATAGTAAAACGATTCGACTGGGCCATTGAGCTATGGGACCATTGGACGGTTTCGGGTGTTTCTTTGGCTTTGCGCGCTTGGCCTCAAATGAAAGTTGACGGTGTAGCCGACCAAAGCGGCTCCCGCTCGAGTTCTTGAGGACTCGCTCCTGTTAGCAAAACGCGTTACAGCCCTTTGCAAAATCTTTCTTGCGCGCTCCGTTTTTGGTAAGTCGGCCTTATTCGACCCTTTTTAAGGGACCCTTTAAAAAAGAGCACAGGGCAAGGCGCTGTATGTACCCCAAGTTCCATTGCCGTGCGCCTTTTAAGTGGTTCTGATGAAGCGAATTGCTACAAGCGCCTGCTGATTCCCTCCGTGCAGCTGTAAAGACATGCAAATTAGGCCGTCCTGCTCTGTAGCGGCCTTCTGCCATTATCCCCGGCAGTGGGCCGTCCTTTCACTTTTCTTTATTTGCATAAGCCTAATGTATCTCAGGTTAAATGTTTTGACTATTTTAAACTCGACAAACCCTTTCCAGTGGTGTTTTTCTTGGACGTGTCATTTGTTTCAATCAGTTCTGCACCTTATTTGGCCATGTTTTGGCTTAGAAATGATATGGTCCACGGGGTCACCATGAGTAGAGCAGCATCCACGTTCCGCCGAGGCCTAGTTTAGGCTGTTTGTTGGTTATACTCTGGTTTCTCTTCAGATCGAATAAATCTTTCGCCTTTTACTAAAGATTTCCGTGGAGAGGAACAACCATGAGTTTCAGAGAATTTTTTGATGCCTAGCTGATGCTGGGCTTCGCTAATTTGGTGAAAAATAGCTCGAGTTCCCTTGATTTGGCAAGACCTTGAGACAGCGTTAGTGTTGTTGTTGGTGGTGGTGGTCAAGAAGGGATAGTAAAACGATTCGACTGGGCCATTGAGCTATGGGACCATTGGACGGTTTCGGGTGTTTCTTTGGCTTTGCGCGCTTGGCCTCAAATGAAAGTTGACGGTGTAGCCGACCAAAGCGGCTCCCGCTCGAGTTCTTGAGGACTCGCTCCTGTTAGCAAAACGCGTTACAGCCCTTTGCAAAATCTTTCTCGCGCGCTCCGTTTTTGGTAAGTCGGCCTTATTCGACCCTTTTTAAGGGACCCTTAAAAAAAGAGCACAGGGCAAGGCGCTGTATGTACCCCAAGTTCCATTGCCGTGCTCCTTTTAAGTGGTTCTGATGAAGCGAATTGCTACAAGCGCCTGCTGATTCCCTCCGTGCAGCTGTAAAGACATGCAAATTAGGCCGTCCTGCTCTGTAGCGGCCTTCTGCCATTATCCCCGGCAGTGGGCCGTCCTTTCACTTTTCTTTATTTGCATAACCCTAATGTATCTCAGGTTAAATGTTTTGACATTTTTAAACTCGACAAACCCTTTCCAGTGGTGTTTTTCTTGGACGTGTCATTTGTTTCAATCAGTTCTGCACCTTATTTGGCCATGTTTTGGCTTAGAAATGATATGGTCCACGGGGTCACCATGAGTAGAGCAGCATCCGCGTTCCGCCGAGGCCTAGTTTAGGCTGTTTGTTGGTTATACTCTGGTTTCTCTTCAGATCGAATAAATCTTTCGCCTTTTACTAAAGATTTCCGTGGAGAGGAACAACCATGAGTTTCAGAGAATTTTTTGATGCCTAGCTGATGCTGGGCTTCGGTAATTTGGTGAAAAATAGCTCGAGTTCCCTTGATTTGGCAAGACCCTGAGACAGCGTTAGTGTTGTTGTTGGTGGTGGTGGTCAAGAAGGGATAGTAAAACGATTCGACTGGGCCATTGAGCTATGGGACCATTGGACGGTTTCGGGTGTTTCTTTGGCTTTGCGCGCTTGGCCTCAAATGAAAGTTGACGGTGTAGCCGACCAAAGCGGCTCCCGCTCGAGTTCTTGAGGACTCGCTCCTGTTAGCAAAACGCGTTACAGCCCTTTGCAAAATCTTTCTTGCGCGCTCCGTTTTTGGTAAGTCGGCCTTATTCGACCCTTTTTAAGGGACCCTTTAAAAAAGAGCACAGGGCAAGGCGCTGTATGTACCCCAAGTTCCATTGCCGTGCGCCTTTTAAGTGGTTCTGATGAAGCGAATTGCTACAAGCGCCTGCTGATTCCCTCCGTGCAGCTGTAAAGACATGCAAATTAGGCCGTCCTGCTCTGTAGTGGCCTTCTGCCATTATCCCCGGCAGTGGGCCGTCCTTTCACTTTTCTTTATTTGCATAAGCCTAATGTATCTCAGGTTAAATGTTTTGACTATTTTAAACTCGACAAACCCTTTCCAGTGGTGTTTTTCTTGGACGTGTCATTTGTTTCAATCAGTTCTGCACCTTATTTGGCCATGTTTTGGCTTAGAAATGATATGGTCCACGGGGTCACCATGAGTAGAGCAGCATCCGCGTTCCGCCGAGGCCTAGTTTAGGCTGTTTGTTGGTTATACTCTGGTTTCTCTTCAGATCGAATAAATCTTTCGCCTTTTACTAAAGATTTCCGTGGAGAGGAACAACCATGAGTTTCAGAGAATTTTTTGATGCCTAGCTGATGCTGGGCTTCGCTAATTTGGTGAAAAATAGCTCGAGTTCCCTTGATTTGGCAAGACCTTGAGACAGCGTTAGTGTTGTTGTTGGTGGTGGTGGTCAAGAAGGGATAGTAAAACGATTCGACTGGGCCATTGAGCTATGGGACCATTGGACGGTTTCGGGTGTTTCTTTGGCTTTGCGCGCTTGGCCTCAAATGAAAGTTGACGGTGTAGCCGACCAAAGCGGCACCCGCTCGAGTTCTTGAGGACTCGCTCCTGTTAGCAAAACGCGTTACAGCCCTTTGCAAAATCTTTCTTGCGCGCTCCGTTTTTGGTAAGTCGGCCTTATTCGACCCTTTTTAAGGGACCCTTTAAAAAAGAGCACAGGGCAAGGCGCTGTATGTACCCCAAGTTCCATTGCCGTGCGCCTTTTAAGTGGTTCTGATGAAGCGAATTGCTACAAGCGCCTGCTGATTCCCTCCGTGCAGCTGTAAAGACATGCAAATTAGGCCGTCCTGCTCTGTAGCGGCCTTCTGCCATTATCCCCGGCAGTGGGCCGTCCTTTCACTTTTCTTTATTTGCATAAGCCTAATGTATCTCAGGTTAAATGTTTTGACTATTTTAAACTCGACAAACCCTTTCCAGTGGTGTTTTTCTTGGACGTGTCATTTGTTTCAATCAGTTCTGCACCTTATTTGGCCATGTTTTGGCTTAGAAATGATATGGTCCACGGGGTCACCATGAGTAGAGCAGCATCCGCGTTCCGCCGAGGCCTAGTTTAGGCTGTTTGTTGGTTATACTCTGGTTTCTCTTCAGATCGAATAAATCTTTCGCCTTTTACTAAAGATTTCCGTGGAGAGGAACAACCATGAGTTTCAGAGAATTTTTTGATGCCTAGCTGATGCTGGGCTTCGCTAATTTGGTGAAAAATAGCTCGAGTTCCCTTGATTTGGCAAGACCTTGAGACAGCGTTAGTGTTGTTGTTGGTGGTGGTGGTCAAGAAGGGATAGTAAAACGATTCGACTGGGCCATTGAGCTATGGGACCATTGGACGGTTTCGGGTGTTTCTTTGGCTTTGCGCGCTTGGCCTCAAATGAAAGTTGACGGTGTAGCCGACCAAAGCGGCTCCCGCTCGAGTTCTTGAGGACTCGCTCCTGTTAGCAAAACGCGTTACAGCCCTTTGCAAAATCTTTCTTGCGCGCTCCGTTTTTGGTAAGTCGGCCTTATTCGACCCTTTTTAAGGGACCCTTTAAAAAAGAGCACAGGGCAAGGCGCTGTATGTACCCCAAGTTCCATTGCCGTGCGCCTTTTAAGTGGTTCTGATGAAGCGAATTGCTACAAGCGCCTGCTGATTCCCTCCGTGCAGCTGTAAAGACATGCAAATTAGGCCGTCCTGCTCTGTAGCGGCCTTCTGCCATTATCCCCGGCAGTGGGCCGTCCTTTCACTTTTCTTTATTTGCATAAGCCTAATGTATCTCAGGTTAAATGTTTTGACTATTTTAAACTCGACAAACCCTTTCCAGTGGTGTTTTTCTTGGACGTGTCATTTGTTTCAATCAGTTCTGCACCTTATTTGGCCATGTTTTGGCTTAGAAATGATATGGTCCACGGGGTCACCATGAGTAGAGCAGCATCCACGTTCCGCCGAGGCCTAGTTTAGGCTGTTTGTTGGTTATACTCTGGTTTCTCTTCAGATCGAATAAATCTTTCGCCTTTTACTAAAGATTTCCGTGGAGAGGAACAACCATGAGTTTCAGAGAATTTTTTGATGCCTAGCTGATGCTGGGCTTCGCTAATTTGGTGAAAAATAGCTCGAGTTCCCTTGATTTGGCAAGACCTTGAGACAGCGTTAGTGTTGTTGTTGGTGGTGGTGGTCAAGAAGGGATAGTAAAACGATTCGACTGGGCCATTGAGCTATGGGACCATTGGACGGTTTCGGGTGTTTCTTTGGCTTTGCGCGCTTGGCCTCAAATGAAAGTTGACGGTGTAGCCGACCAAAGCGGCTCCCGCTCGAGTTCTTGAGGACTCGCTCCTGTTAGCAAAACGCGTTACAGCCCTTTGCAAAATCTTTCTTGCGCGCTCCGTTTTTGGTAAGTCGGCCTTATTCGACCCTTTTTAAGGGACCCTTTAAAAAAGAGCACAGGGCAAGGCGCTGTATGTACCCCAAGTTCCATTGCCGTGCGCCTTTTAAGTGGTTCTGATGAAGCGAATTGCTACAAGCGCCTGCTGATTCCCTCCGTGCAGCTGTAAAGACATGCAAATTAGGCCGTCCTGCTCTGTAGCGGCCTTCTGCCATTATCCCCGGCAGTGGGCCGTCCTTTCACTTTTCTTTATTTGCATAAGCCTAATGTATCTCAGGTTAAATGTTTTGACTATTTTAAACTCGACAAACCCTTTCCAGTGGTGTTTTTCTTGGACGTGTCATTTGTTTCAATCAGTTCTGCACCTTATTTGGCCATGTTTTGGCTTAGAAATGATATGGTCCACGGGGTCACCATGAGTAGAGCAGCATCCACGTTCCGCCGAGGCCTAGTTTAGGCTGTTTGTTGGTTATACTCTGGTTTCTCTTCAGATCGAATAAATCTTTCGCCTTTTACTAAAGATTTCCGTGGAGAGGAACAACCATGAGTTTCAGAGAATTTTTTGATGCCTAGCTGATGCTGGGCTTCGGTAATTTGGTGAAAAATAGCTCGAGTTCCCTTGATTTGGCAAGACCCTGAGACAGCGTTAGTGTTGTTGTTGGTGGTGGTGGTTAAGAAGGGATAGTAAAACGATTCGACTGGGCCATTGAGCTATGGGACCATTGGACGGTTTCGGGTGTTTCTTTGGCTTTGCGCGCTTGGCCTCAAATGAAAGTTGACGGTGTAGCCGACCAAAGCGGCTCCCGCTCGAGTTCTTGAGGACTCGCTCCTGTTAGCAAAACGCGTTACAGCCCTTTGCAAAATCTTTCTCGCGCGCTCCGTTTTTGGTAAGTCGGCCTTATTCGACCCTTTAAAAAAGAGCACAGGGCAAGGCGCTGTATGTACCCCAAGTTCCATTGCCGTGCGCCTTTTAAGTGGTTCTGATGAAGCGAATTGCTACAAGCGCCTGCTGATTCCCTCCGTGCAGCTGTAAAGACATGCAAATTAGGCCGTCCTGCTCTGTAGCGGCCTTCTGCCATTATCCCTGGCAGTGGGCCGTCCTTTCACTTTTCTTTATTTGCATAAGCCTAATGTATCTCAGGTTAAATGTTTTGACATTTTTAAACTCGACAAACCCTTTCCAGTGGTGTTTTTCTTGGACGTGTCATTTGTTTCAATCAGTTCTGCACCTTATTTGGCCATGTTTTGGCTTAGAAATGATATGGTCCACGGGGTCACCATGAGTAGAGCAGCATCCGCGTTCCGCCGAGGCCTAGTTTAGGCTGTTTGTTGGTTATACTCTGGTTTCTCTTCAGATCGAATAAATCTTTCGCCTTTTACTAAAGATTTCCGTGGAGAGGAACAACCATGAGTTTCAGAGAATTTTTTGATGCCTAGCTGATGCTGGGCTTCGCTAATTTGGTGAAAAATAGCTCGAGTTCCCTTGATTTGGCAAGACCTTGAGACAGCGTTAGTGTTGTTGTTGGTGGTGGTGGTCAAGAAGGGATAGTAAAACGATTCGACTGGGCCATTGAGCTATGGGACCATTGGACGGTTTCGGGTGTTTCTTTGGCTTTGCGCGCTTGGCCTCAAATGAAAGTTGACGGTGTAGCCGACCAAAGCGGCTCCCGCTCGAGTTCTTGAGGACTCGCTCCTGTTAGCAAAACGCGTTACAGCCCTTTGCAAAATCTTTCTTGCGCGCTCCGTTTTTGGTAAGTAGGCCTTATTCGACCCTTTTTAAGGGACCCTTTAAAAAAGAGCACAGGGCAAGGCGCTGTATGTACCCCAAGTTCCATTGCCGTGCGCCTTTTAAGTGGTTCTGATGAAGCGAATTGCTACAAGCGCCTGCTGATTCCCTCCGTGCAGCTGTAAAGACATGCAAATTAGGCCGTCCTGCTCTGTAGCGGCCTTCTGCCATTATCCCCGGCAGTGGGCCGTCCTTTCACTTTTCTTTATTTGCATAAGCCTAATGTATCTCAGGTTAAATGTTTTGACTATTTTAAACTCGACAAACCCTTTCCAGTGGTGTTTTTCTTGGACGTGTCATTTGTTTCAATCAGTTCTGCACCTTATTTGGCCATGTTTTGGCTTAGAAATGATATGGTCCACGGGGTCACCATGAGTAGAGCAGCATCCGCGTTCCGCCGAGGCCTAGTTTAGGCTGTTTGTTGGTTATACTCTGGTTTCTCTTCAGATCGAATAAATCTTTCGCCTTTTACTAAAGATTTCCGTGGAGAGTAACAACCATGAGTTTCAGAGAATTTTTTGATGCCTAGCTGATGCTGGGCTTCGGTAATTTGGTGAAAAATAGCTTGAGTTCCCTTGATTTGGCAAGACCCTGAGACAGCGTTAGTGTTGTTGTTGGTGGTGGTGGTTAAGAAGGGATAGTAAAACGATTCGACTGGGCCATTGAGCTATGGGACCATTGGACGGTTTCGGGTGTTTCTTTGGCTTTGCGCGCTTGGCCTCAAATGAAAGTTGACGGTGTAGCCGACCAAAGCGGCTCCCGCTCGAGTTCTTGAGGACTCGCTCCTGTTAGCAAAACGCGTTACAGCCCTTTGCAAAATCTTTCTCGCGCGCTCCGTTTTTGGTAAGTCGGCCTTATTCGACCCTTTTTAAGGGACCCTTAAAAAAAGAGCACAGGGCAAGGCGCTGTATGTACCCCAAGTTCCATTGCCGTGCTCCTTTTAAGTGGTTCTGATGAAGCGAATTGCTACAAGCGCCTGCTGATTCCCTCCGTGCAGCTGTAAAGACATGCAAATTAGGCCGTCCTGCTCTGTAGCGGCCTTCTGCCATTATCCCCGGCAGTGGGCCGTCCTTTCACTTTTCTTTATTTGCATAACCCTAATGTATCTCAGGTTAAATGTTTTGACATTTTTAAACTCGACAAACCCTTTCCAGTGGTGTTTTTCTTGGACGTGTCATTTGTTTCAATCAGTTCTGCACCTTATTTGGCCATGTTTTGGCTTAGAAATGATATGGTCCACGGGGTCACCATGAGTAGAGCAGCATCCGCGTTCCGCCGAGGCCTAGTTTAGGCTGTTTGTTGGTTATACTCTGGTTTCTCTTCAGATCGAATAAATCTTTCGCCTTTTACTAAAGATTTCCGTGGAGAGGAACAACCATGAGTTTCAGAGAATTTTTTGATGCCTAGCTGATGCTGGGCTTCGGTAATTTGGTGAAAAATAGCTCGAGTTCCCTTGATTTGGCAAGACCCTGAGACAGCGTTAGTGTTGTTGTTGGTGGTGGTGGTCAAGAAGGGATAGTAAAACGATTCGACTGGGCCATTGAGCTATGGGACCATTGGACGGTTTCGGGTGTTTCTTTGGCTTTGCGCGCTTGGCCTCAAATGAAAGTTGACGGTGTAGCCGACCAAAGCGGCTCCCGCTCGAGTTCTTGAGGACTCGCTCCTGTTAGCAAAACGCGTTACAGCCCTTTGCAAAATCTTTCTCGCGCGCTCCGTTTTTGGTAAGTCGGCCTTATTCGACCCTTTTTAAGGGACCCTTAAAAAAAGAGCACAGGGCAAGGCGCTGTATGTACCCCAAGTTCCATTGCCGTGCTCCTTTTAAGTGGTTCTGATGAAGCGAATTGCTACAAGCGCCTGCTGATTCCCTCCGTGCAGCTGTAAAGACATGCAAATTAGGCCGTCCTGCTCTGTAGCGGCCTTCTGCCATTATCCCCGGCAGTGGGCCGTCCTTTCACTTTTCTTTATTTGCATAAGCCTAATGTATCTCAGGTTAAATGTTTTGACATTTTTAAACTCGACAAACCCTTTCCAGTGGTGTTTTTCTTGGACGTGTCATTTGTTTCAATCAGTTCTGCACCTTATTTGGCCATGTTTTGGCTTAGAAATGATATGGTCCACGGGGTCACCATGAGTAGAGCAGCATCCGCGTTCCGCCGAGGCCTAGTTTAGGCTGTTTGTTGGTTATACTCTGGTTTCTCTTCAGATCGAATAAATCTTTCGCCTTTTACTAAAGATTTCCGTGGAGAGGAACAACCATGAGTTTCAGAGAATTTTTTGATGCCTAGCTGATGCTGGGCTTCGCTAATTTGGTGAAAAATAGCTCGAGTTCCCTTGATTTGGCAAGACCTTGAGACAGCGTTAGTGTTGTTGTTGGTGGTGGTGGTTAAGAAGGGATAGTAAAACGATTCGACTGGGCCATTGAGCTATGGGACCATTGGACGGTTTCGGGTGTTTCTTTGGCTTTGCGCGCTTGGCCTCAAATGAAAGTTGACGGTGTAGCCGACCAAAGCGGCTCCCGCTCGAGTTCTTGAGGACTCGCTCCTGTTAGCAAAACGCGTTACAGCCCTTTGCAAAATCTTTCTTGCGCGCTCCGTTTTTGGTAAGTCGGCCTTATTCGACCCTTTTTAAGGGACCCTTTAAAAAAGAGCACAGGGCAAGGCGCTGTATGTACCCCAAGTTCCATTGCCGTGCGCCTTTTAAGTGGTTCTGATGAAGCGAATTGCTACAAGCGCCTGCTGATTCCCTCCGTGCAGCTGTAAAGACATGCAAATTAGGCCGTCCTGCTCTGTAGCGGCCTTCTGCCATTATCCCCGGCAGTGGGCCGTCCTTTCACTTTTCTTTATTTGCATAAGCCTAATGTATCTCAGGTTAAATGTTTTGACTATTTTAAACTCGACAAACCCTTTCCAGTGGTGTTTTTCTTGGACGTGTCATTTGTTTCAATCAGTTCTGCACCTTATTTGGCCATGTTTTGGCTTAGAAATGATATGGTCCACGGGGTCACCATGAGTAGAGCAGCATCCACGTTCCGCCGAGGCCTAGTTTAGGCTGTTTGTTGGTTATACTCTGGTTTCTCTTCAGATCGAATAAATCTTTCGCCTTTTACTAAAGATTTCCGTGGAGAGGAACAACCATGAGTTTCAGAGAATTTTTTGATGCCTAGCTGATGCTGGGCTTCGGTAATTTGGTGAAAAATAGCTCGAGTTCCCTTGATTTGGCAAGACCCTGAGACAGCGTTAGTGTTGTTGTTGGTGGTGGTGGTTAAGAAGGGATAGTAAAACGATTCGACTGGGCCATTGAGCTATGGGACCATTGGACGGTTTCGGGTGTTTCTTTGGCTTTGCGCGCTTGGCCTCAAATGAAAGTTGACGGTGTAGCCGACCAAAGCGGCTCCCGCTCGAGTTCTTGAGGACTCGCTCCTGTTAGCAAAACGCGTTACAGCCCTTTGCAAAATCTTTCTCGCGCGCTCCGTTTTTGGTAAGTCGGCCTTATTCGACCCTTTAAAAAAGAGCACAGGGCAAGGCGCTGTATGTACCCCAAGTTCCATTGCCGTGCGCCTTTTAAGTGGTTCTGATGAAGCGAATTGCTACAAGCGCCTGCTGATTCCCTCCGTGCAGCTGTAAAGACATGCAAATTAGGCCGTCCTGCTCTGTAGCGGCCTTCTGCCATTATCCCTGGCAGTGGGCCGTCCTTTCACTTTTCTTTATTTGCATAAGCCTAATGTATCTCAGGTTAAATGTTTTGACATTTTTAAACTCGACAAACCCTTTCCAGTGGTGTTTTTCTTGGACGTGTCATTTGTTTCAATCAGTTCTGCACCTTATTTGGCCATGTTTTGGCTTAGAAATGATATGGTCCACGGGGTCACCATGAGTAGAGCAGCATCCGCGTTCCGCCGAGGCCTAGTTTAGGCTGTTTGTTGGTTATACTCTGGTTTCTCTTCAGATCGAATAAATCTTTCGCCTTTTACTAAAGATTTCCGTGGAGAGGAACAACCATGAGTTTCAGAGAATTTTTTGATGCCTA
>NW_027507790.1:50786434-50791434 GCF_037356315.1 Lithobates pipiens
AAGAGCTGGTGGGGAAGCTGTGGAGCCATCAAGACTACCCCGGCCTGGTCCGGCCTAACGCAGCCTGGGCATCAATTGCAGCCTGTACCCAGTGGCTGGGGGGGATGTGCTGTGGTCGGCCTGGCCCCTGTGCTTTGGTAGCTGCTCCTTTCATTTAGTTCTGGACACTGCTTCTCATTGCAGGGGGGGCTGTTCTGGTGCACTGACTGAGGGCCCTGGCTATCCTCCCTTGCTGACGGACATTGCATCCATCCATCCAGCTCCCTGGGCCCTGCCATATTGAGTCACTGCCTGAGCCTTGCTACCTGGGAACTGCAGCTGTGAAGAGCGGAGGCTCACGGACGCCTGCGGCCCACATCCCTTCATGGGCCCTAAACATCGGCCCAAGAGCTCTTCTGCGTTGAGCTGTCCTGCTCCTGATCCGCCTGCTCAACCAGATCCCTCTCTTATTGGGAGGGTGCAGTCGCTGCTTGCGGAATTAGCCATGGAGTCCGGTTCCCCTTCTGGGGCGGCTTTGCCTACCCCTCCCTCCCAAGACAGTACTGCGGTGATACTGGCTGCCATTGAACAGAGTAAAGCCTCTATGCTGGTACGTATTGACCGTCTTGCAGAAGAATGTACTTTTATTAGGAATGACCTGGACAAGATCAGGGGCAGGCTGACTGAATCAGAATCACGAATCTCTGCAGCTGAGGACCTCACGGCTACCCATACCAACAACATAGCGGACCTGCAACGCACTGTGCAACTGCTTGTCGCTAAGGCTGATGATGCGGAGAATAGAGCAAGACGCAACAATATCCGTGTCTTAGGTCTGCCGGAGGGGGAGGAGGGTGATCGGCCAGCGGAGTTCGCTGAAGATTTTTTCAAGAAGCTGTTGAGCCTCCCGGAAGTCTCCCCGACATATGTTGTTGAGCGTGCTCATCGGGTCCCTACAGGACGTTACATCCCAGGGGCGACTCCCCGACCCTTCCTGGTCCGCTTTCTGAATTTTAGGGACCGGGATAGGATCCTCTCCGCAGCCCGTAAGCTCCCTTCTCTCCCATACGGCAACTCCTCCATCCTACTGTTCCCGGATTTTTCGGCAGATTTGCAGCGCAAGAGAAGGTCCTTTAACGATATCCGCAGGCGCCTACGGGACAAGGATATTAAATACAGCATGTTATACCCCAGCCGCCTTCGGGTGCCTTATAACGGATCAGTGAAGTTCTTTGACACCCCGGAGGAAGCAAATGACTGGCTGATCACTCTACGTTAATCTTCTACAGCTTTCCCTACGTTGATGGGGGGTACTACTATTTGCCTGCATTGTTATCCTGCTGTGGGCTCCTGGCCCTTTTTTGTTTTTTGTTTTTGTTTTTGTTTTGTTTCTTGTTTTTTTCCTGGCGGGTTGTCGACACGGCAGCTGCGGAACTCACGGACTGCTACTTCCCAATCGCTGGGTGGACGCCTTTGTTTCATCCTTCCTGCCGGCGGACGGCGGACGGATCTCCGCCTCTCCTGGGGCTGCTGCGGTGCCTTGCCATCTCTCCAGTTGATCCTGCCTGACTCTGCTTTGCTTTTTGGGTTTTTTTTTTTTTTTTTTTTTTTTTTGTTATAGGTCCTTTGGCTACCTCCTTTTAGTTCGGAGCTCCCCGGACGTGGGACACTTAAGGACTTATTAGCCTTTCCCCTCATTACAGGGTTTTTGACCTGACAAGAATAAGCGGCTTAGAGCGGCCGCTGCTTCGGAACTTTTTTTTTTGACTAAAGTCTGGAGGTTTAGGTTTTGGTTAGTTTTTGGGTATCAAACTGGTCATGTTTTTTAGTGCCCGATTGGTTTTTGTTTTTCCCCAATTGGGGCACTCTTGGCTGGTAGGGAGTTGTGGGTTTTCTTTTTTTCTTCTTTTTTGTTGTTTTAATTATGTTGATGTTTTCTTGTTCTTTTTTCTTTTTTTCACTGTGCGCTCTGAATCCACTGATAAATGCACCTGTTTTAATTGTTGTGCCGACCTGTACCATGCTCGCTGGCAGGATACTGGGATATTGTATGTGTATTACTGTACTATCATAATTATTAATTGCTTCCATGGCGTTGAAACTAGTGTCTTGGAATGTGCGGGGCCTTAATGATAAGGTAAAAAGGGCGTTGATGTTTAAATACCTGAATAATCACAGACCCCATGTACTTTTTCTTCAGGAGACTCATCTCCTGGGGAATAAAATCCTTGCCCTACGCAGGCCCTGGGTGAGACAGGCATTTCATGCCACATACTCTAGCTATGCGAGGGGAGTGGCCATCTTGCTAAACAAATCTCTAGCTTACAAAGTTGTTCACCTGCATACTGACCAAGGGGGTAGATTTATTGTCCTACTGTTAGAGATTGGCCAGGTGGTTTATGCTTTGGTCAATGTATATGTGCCCCCCCCTTTCAATCCACAGATTTTGTATAAGATTGCTGAACTGCTGGCTCCCCTACAGTTCTCCAGATTGTACATAGCTGGGGATTTTAACTCTATTTTAGACCCGTCCCTGGACTCGTCCAACCCGAACAGGGCTTATTCGTCAGATCTACTGCAGTGGGCCCAAACGTTCAATTACACTGAGATCTGGAGATGGCGGAATGTGGGCGTTCGGGCCTACTCTTTCCACTCCTCCACACATAAATCGGGCTCTCGGATTGATTTGGTCTTCGGCAACCCTGGGGCCCTGACGTCGGTGAGGGGGGCCCTGTACTTGCCTGCAGGCCTCTCTGACCACGCACCTTTGGAGGTCACCTTGCAGTTGTCGGACACCAGGGGTACAGGTTGTTGGCGTCTGGCGTCCAAATGGGTACAGGACTTGCGGGTGGGGGAGGAGGTCGCTCCTAAGTTGAAACAATATTGGGATCTGAATGAGGGTTCTGCCTCGGTACAGATGGTCTGGGATGCTTTTAAGGCCAATACCAGGGGGGAATATATTTCGGCTATCAAGGCGGTCCGCTCTGAGATGTCATCTCGGATGCGGCAGCTTGAGGGGAGCGAGGCCGAGGCGGCTGAGGCTTTTTCCGCCTCGCCGACCCCGGAGCGCTTTACTCGGCTGGCTGATTCAAGACGGGCCTTATCCCTTCATCTTGCAGAGGCCACACACTTAGATCTGAAGTCTATGGCAGGAAAAATCTTCGAATCCGGGGACAAAAATGGTAAGCTTCTGGCAAATTTAGTAGCTGATTCTAAAATGCAGACAGTTGTCTCGGAGATCTGTGGGTCGGATGGTCAGTTGGTGTCCGCGCCTGACATGATCCTTTCTGAGTTCAGGGCCTTCTATGAACAATTGTACGCTGAGGTTCCAGGGGGGTCGGTGGAAGCGCAGAGGGAATTTCTTTCCTCCTTAAATTTGCCCACTCTATCACAGGAGGACCGGGAATTCCTAGATAAGGACTTTACTTTGGAGGAAGTGGAGGAGGCAATTCGCTCACTCCCTGGTGGGAAGACTCCTGGTCCTGATGGTCTACCTGGCGACTGGTACAGGATGTATGCCCCACTGATTGCTCCCAAGTTGTTAAAAGTCTTCTCCGATAGCAAACTCCAAATGGGGCTTCCCCCATCCATGTATCAAGCACATATAGTGCTTATCCCTAAGCCTTGCAAGGATATCTCCCTGTGTGCTTCCTATAGACCGATCTCCCTGCTAAATTATGACCTGAAAATCTTGACGAAAATTCTGGCCACCAGGTTACGGACGGTCCTGTCATCCCTGATTGATATGGACCAAACTGGATTTATGCCAGGGAAGTCCACTGATATAAATCTACGACGGGTATTTACACATTTGCAGTTGCCGGCCACTGAGTCTTCTACGAGGGTTATAGTTACACTAGATATTGAAAAAGCTTTTGACTCTGTGGCCTGGCAGTTTATGTCCTTAGTTTTGGAGGCCATGGGTTTTGGAGTGGGATTTTGTAATTGGATACATATTTTATATAAGGAGCCCTTGGCGCAGATTAAGATGGGTGGCGCCTTGTCAGCGCCTTTCGCTGTTAGGAGAGGAACGCGGCAGGGTTGTCCATTGTCACCGGCTCTGTTTGCCCTGGCAATGGAGCCACTCGCGTCGGCCCTCAGGAAGGCGGAGGGAGTTAGAGGGATACAGGTGGGTTCCATACAGGAGAAGGTAGCCTTGTATGCAGATGACCTCATACTCTTTTTAAGTGACCCGGCCCAGTCTCTCAGGGAGACGTTACTCATTCTTTCTCACTTCACTGACTGTTCAGGGCTTAAGGTGAACTGGGATAAATCTCAAATTATGTCAATAGATAGGGAAGCCAAGGCAGCTGCGGATCCCAACCTGCCACTCATGTGGACAGATACAATGAAATATTTGGGGATTTACATTTCCCCCTCTACCTCTGATTTTTGTGCCCTCAATCTGGATCCACTGGTGCGGAGGATGAGGACTAGACTGAAGGCATGGTCGCATCTCCCTCTCACCTTGATTGGGAGAATTAATTTGTTTAAGATGAAGCTTTTGCCTGCTTTTCTCTATGTTCTCAGACATGCTCCAGTCTGGATACCTAAAAAAATATTTCGCACGATAAATTCTCTTTTGGTGTCCTTTCTCTGGGGCGCTGGTCAGCCACGGTTTAAGCTCACGGTATTGCAGAGGCCTTGGGGGGAGGGTGGGTTAGCTTGCCCGGATTTGCACTCCTACTATGTGGCGGCTCTTCTGTCCCATGCCCATAATTGGCTGGTTTCAGACGAGTCCAATGCGGCGGTGGTCCTGGAAGCGGCGTGGTTGGGGTCGTATGAGGCACTAAGACACTTGGTGTATCGCGGTCTACGAGCCCCTTTTCCTCTTACTGCTGCAATGAGGGCGGTTATAAGGGCATGGAAGGCTGCCAATCTGCTGCGCCCCGTACCCTCGGGACACATCTCCCCGCATAGTCCTCTTTGGTTCAACCCGAATTTACCGGAATTTGGCGCTATCCCCGATCCTAGTGTATGGGCAAGCAGGGGTATCAAATATATTGATCAACTCTGTGTTG
>NW_027507790.1:50796434-50798934 GCF_037356315.1 Lithobates pipiens
AGTTCCCTTGATTTGGCAAGACCCTGAGACAGCGTTAGTGTTGTTGTTGGTGGTGGTGGTCAAGAAGGGATAGTAAAACGATTCGACTGGGCCATTGAGCTATGGGACCATTGGACGGTTTCGGGTGTTTCTTTGGCTTTGCGCGCTTGGCCTCAAATGAAAGTTGACGGTGTAGCTGACCAAAGCGGCTCCCGCTCGAGTTCTTGAGGACTCGCTCCTGTTAGCAAAACGCGTTACAGCCCTTTGCAAAATCTTTCTCGCGCGCTCCGTTTTTGGTAAGTCGGCCTTATTCGACCCTTTTTAAGGGACCCTTAAAAAAAGAGCACAGGGCAAGGCGCTGTATGTACCCCAAGTTCCATTGCCGTGCTCCTTTTAAGTGGTTCTGATGAAGCGAATTGCTACAAGCGCCTGCTGATTCCCTCCGTGCAGCTGTAAAGACATGCAAATTAGGCCGTCCTGCTCTGTAGCGGCCTTCTGCCATTATCCCCGGCAGTGGGCCGTCCTTTCACTTTTCTTTATTTGCATAAGCCTAATGTATCTCAGGTTAAATGTTTTGACATTTTTAAACTCGACAAACCCTTTCCAGTGGTGTTTTTCTTGGACGTGTCATTTGTTTCAATCAGTTCTGCACCTTATTTGGCCATGTTTTGGCTTAGAAATGATATGGTCCACGGGGTCACCATGAGTAGAGCAGCATCCGCGTTCCGCCGAGGCCTAGTTTAGGTTGTTTGTTGGTTATACTCTGGTTTCTCTTCAGATCGAATAAATCTTTCGCCTTTTACTAAAGATTTCCGTGGAGAGGAACAACCATGAGTTTCAGAGAATTTTTTGATGCCTAGCTGATGCTGGGCTTCGGTAATTTGGTGAAAAATAGCTCGAGTTCCCTTGATTTGGCAAGACCTTGAGACAGCGTTAGTGTTGTTCTTGGTGGTGGTGGTCAAGAAGGGATAGTAAAACGATTCGACTGGGCCATTGAGCTATGGGACCATTGGACGGTTTCGGGTGTTTCTTTGGCTTTGCGCGCTTGGCCTCAAATGAAAGTTGACGGTGTAGCCGACCAAAGCGGCTCCCGCTCGAGTTCTTGAGGACTCGCTCCTGTTAGCAAAACGCATTACAGCCCTTTGCAAAATCTTTCTTGCGCGCTCCGTTTTTGGTAAGTCGGCCTTATTCGACCCTTTTTAAGGGACCCTTTAAAAAAGAGCACAGGGCAAGGCGCTGTATGTACCCCAAGTTCCATTGCCGTGCGCCTTTTAAGTGGTTCTGATGAAGCGAATTGCTACAAGCGCCTGCTGATTCCCTCCGTGCAGCTGTAAAGACATGCAAATTAGGCCGTCCTGCTCTGTAGCGGCCTTCTGCCATTATCCCCGGCAGTGGGCCGTCCTTTCACTTTTCTTTATTTGCATAAGCCTAATGTATCTCAGGTTAAATGTTTTGACTATTTTAAACTCGACAAACCCTTTCCAGTGGTGTTTTTCTTGGACGTGTCATTTGTTTCAATCAGTTCTGCACCTTATTTGGCCATGTTTTGGCTTAGAAATGATATGGTCCACGGGGTCACCATGAGTAGAGCAGCATCCACGTTCCGCCGAGGCCTAGTTTAGGCTGTTTGTTGGTTATACTCTGGTTTCTCTTCAGATCGAATAAATCTTTCGCCTTTTACTAAAGATTTCCGTGGAGAGGAACAACCATGAGTTTCAGAGAATTTTTTGATGCCTAGCTGATGCTGGGCTTCGGTAATTTGGTGAAAAATAGCTCGAGTTCCCTTGATTTGGCAAGACCCTGAGACAGCGTTAGTGTTGTTGTTGGTGGTGGTGGTTAAGAAGGGATAGTAAAACGATTCGACTGGGCCATTGAGCTATGGGACCATTGGACGGTTTCGGGTGTTTCTTTGGCTTTGCGCGCTTGGCCTCAAATGAAAGTTGACGGTGTAGCCGACCAAAGCGGCTCCCGCTCGAGTTCTTGAGGACTCGCTCCTGTTAGCAAAACGCGTTACAGCCCTTTGCAAAATCTTTCTCGCGCGCTCCGTTTTTGGTAAGTCGGCCTTATTCGACCCTTTAAAAAAGAGCACAGGGCAAGGCGCTGTATGTACCCCAAGTTCCATTGCCGTGCTCCTTTTAAGTGGTTCTGATGAAGCGAATTGCTACAAGCGCCTGCTGATTCCCTCCGTGCAGCTGTAAAGACATGCAAATTAGGCCGTCCTGCTCTGTAGCGGCCTTCTGCCATTATCCCCGGCAGTGGGCCGTCCTTTCACTTTTCTTTATTTGCATAAGCCTAATGTATCTCAGGTTAAATGTTTTGACATTTTTAAACTCGACAAACCCTTTCCAGTGGTGTTTTTCTTGGACGTGTCATTTGTTTCAATCAGTTCTGCACCTTATTTGGCCATGTTTTGGCTTAGAAATGATATGGTCCACGGGGTCACCATGAGTAGAGCAGCATCCGCGTTCCGCCGAGGCCTAGTTTAGGCTGTTTGTTGGTTATACTCTGGTTTCTCTTCAGA
>NW_027507790.1:50803934-50826434 GCF_037356315.1 Lithobates pipiens
CAGTGGGCCGTCCTTTCACTTTTCTTTATTTGCATAAGCCTAATGTATCTCAGGTTAAATGTTTTGACTATTTTAAACTCGACAAACCCTTTCCAGTGGTGTTTTTCTTGGACGTGTCATTTGTTTCAATCAGTTCTGCACCTTATTTGGCCATGTTTTGGCTTAGAAATGATATGGTCCACGGGGTCACCATGAGTAGAGCAGCATCCACGTTCCGCCGAGGCCTAGTTTAGGCTGTTTGTTGGTTATACTCTGGTTTCTCTTCAGATCGAATAAATCTTTCGCCTTTTACTAAAGATTTCCGTGGAGAGGAACAACCATGAGTTTCAGAGAATTTTTTGATGCCTAGCTGATGCTGGGCTTCGGTAATTTGGTGAAAAATAGCTCGAGTTCCCTTGATTTGGCAAGACCCTGAGACAGCGTTAGTGTTGTTGTTGGTGGTGGTGGTTAAGAAGGGATAGTAAAACGATTCGACTGGGCCATTGAGCTATGGGACCATTGGACGGTTTCGGGTGTTTCTTTGGCTTTGCGCGCTTGGCCTCAAATGAAAGTTGACGGTGTAGCCGACCAAAGCGGCTCCCGCTCGAGTTCTTGAGGACTCGCTCCTGTTAGCAAAACGCGTTACAGCCCTTTGCAAAATCTTTCTCGCGCGCTCCGTTTTTGATAAGTCGGCCTTATTCGACCCTTTAAAAAAGAGCACAGGGCAAGGCGCTGTATGTACCCCAAGTTCCATTGCCGTGCGCCTTTTAAGTGGTTCTGATGAAGCGAATTGCTACAAGCGCCTGCTGATTCCCTCCGTGCAGCTGTAAAGACATGCAAATTAGGCCGTCCTGCTCTGTAGCGGCCTTCTGCCATTATCCCTGGCAGTGGGCCGTCCTTTCACTTTTCTTTATTTGCATAAGCCTAATGTATCTCAGGTTAAATGTTTTGACATTTTTAAACTCGACAAACCCTTTCCAGTGGTGTTTTTCTTGGACGTGTCATTTGTTTCAATCAGTTCTGCACCTTATTTGGCCATGTTTTGGCTTAGAAATGATATGGTCCACGGGGTCACCATGAGTAGAGCAGCATCCGCGTTCCGCCGAGGCCTAGTTTAGGCTGTTTGTTGGTTATACTCTGGTTTCTCTTCAGATCGAATAAATCTTTCGCCTTTTACTAAAGATTTCCGTGGAGAGGAACAACCATGAGTTTCAGAGAATTTTTTGATGCCTAGCTGATGCTGGGCTTCGGTAATTTGGTGAAAAATAGCTCGAGTTCCCTTGATTTGGCAAGACCCTGAGACAGCGTTAGTGTTGTTGTTGGTGGTGGTGGTCAAGAAGGGATAGTAAAACGATTCGACTGGGCCATTGAGCTATGGGACCATTGGACGGTTTCGGGTGTTTCTTTGGCTTTGCGCGCTTGGCCTCAAATGAAAGTTGACGGTGTAGCTGACCAAAGCGGCTCCCGCTCGAGTTCTTGAGGACTCGCTCCTGTTAGCAAAACGCGTTACAGCCCTTTGCAAAATCTTTCTCGCGCGCTCCGTTTTTGGTAAGTCGGCCTTATTCGACCCTTTTTAAGGGACCCTTAAAAAAAGAGCACAGGGCAAGGCGCTGTATGTACCCCAAGTTCCATTGCCGTGCTCCTTTTAAGTGGTTCTGATGAAGCGAATTGCTACAAGCGCCTGCTGATTCCCTCCGTGCAGCTGTAAAGACATGCAAATTAGGCCGTCCTGCTCTGTAGCGGCCTTCTGCCATTATCCCCGGCAGTGGGCCGTCCTTTCACTTTTCTTTATTTGCATAAGCCTAATGTATCTCAGGTTAAATGTTTTGACATTTTTAAACTCGACAAACCCTTTCCAGTGGTGTTTTTCTTGGACGTGTCATTTGTTTCAATCAGTTCTGCACCTTATTTGGCCATGTTTTGGCTTAGAAATGATATGGTCCACGGGGTCACCATGAGTAGAGCAGCATCCGCGTTCCGCCGAGGCCTAGTTTAGGCTGTTTGTTGGTTATACTCTGGTTTCTCTTCAGATCGAATAAATCTTTCGCCTTTTACTAAAGATTTCCGTGGAGAGTAACAACCATGAGTTTCAGAGAATTTTTAGATGCCTAGCTGATGCTGGGCTTCGGTAATTTGGTGAAAAATAGCTTGAGTTCCCTTGATTTGGCAAGACCCTGAGACAGCGTTAGTGTTGTTGTTGGTGGTGGTGGTTAAGAAGGGATAGTAAAACGATTCGACTGGGCCATTGAGCTATGGGACCATTGGACGGTTTCGGGTGTTTCTTTGGCTTTGCGCGCTTGGCCTCAAATGAAAGTTGACGGTGTAGCCGACCAAAGCGGCTCCCGCTCGAGTTCTTGAGGACTCGCTCCTGTTAGCAAAACGCGTTACAGCCCTTTGCAAAATCTTTCTCGCGCGCTCCGTTTTTGGTAAGTCGGCCTTATTCGACCCTTTTTAAGGGACCCTTAAAAAAAGAGCACAGGGCAAGGCGCTGTATGTACCCCAAGTTCCATTGCCGTGCTCCTTTTAAGTGGTTCTGATGAAGCGAATTGCTACAAGCGCCTGCTGATTCCCTCCGTGCAGCTGTAAAGACATGCAAATTAGGCCGTCCTGCTCTGTAGCGGCCTTCTGCCATTATCCCCGGCAGTGGGCCGTCCTTTCACTTTTCTTTATTTGCATAAGCCTAATGTATCTCAGGTTAAATGTTTTGACATTTTTAAACTCGACAAACCCTTTCCAGTGGTGTTTTTCTTGGACGTGTCATTTGTTTCAATCAGTTCTGCACCTTATTTGGCCATGTTTTGGCTTAGAAATGATATGGTCCACGGGGTCACCATGAGTAGAGCAGCATCCGCGTTCCGCCGAGGCCTAGTTTAGGCTGTTTGTTGGTTATACTCTGGTTTCTCTTCAGATCGAATAAATCTTTCGCCTTTTACTAAAGATTTCCGTGGAGAGGAACAACCATGAGTTTCAGAGAATTTTTTGATGCCTAGCTGATGCTGGGCTTCGGTAATTTGGTGAAAAATAGCTCGAGTTCCCTTGATTTGGCAAGACCTTGAGACAGCGTTAGTGTTGTTCTTGGTGGTGGTGGTCAAGAAGGGATAGTAAAACGATTCGACTGGGCCATTGAGCTATGGGACCATTGGACGGTTTCGGGTGTTTCTTTGGCTTTGCGCGCTTGGCCTCAAATGAAAGTTGACGGTGTAGCCGACCAAAGCGGCTCCCGCTCGAGTTCTTGAGGACTCGCTCCTGTTAGCAAAACGCATTACAGCCCTTTGCAAAATCTTTCTTGCGCGCTCCGTTTTTGGTAAGTCGGCCTTATTCGACCCTTTTTAAGGGACCCTTTAAAAAAGAGCACAGGGCAAGGCGCTGTATGTACCCCAAGTTCCATTGCCGTGCGCCTTTTAAGTGGTTCTGATGAAGCGAATTGCTACAAGCGCCTGCTGATTCCCTCCGTGCAGCTGTAAAGACATGCAAATTAGGCCGTCCTGCTCTGTAGCGGCCTTCTGCCATTATCCCCGGCAGTGGGCCGTCCTTTCACTTTTCTTTATTTGCATAAGCCTAATGTATCTCAGGTTAAATGTTTTGACTATTTTAAACTCGACAAACCCTTTCCAGTGGTGTTTTTCTTGGACGTGTCATTTGTTTCAATCAGTTCTGCACCTTATTTGGCCATGTTTTGGCTTAGAAATGATATGGTCCACGGGGTCACCATGAGTAGAGCAGCATCCACGTTCCGCCGAGGCCTAGTTTAGGCTGTTTGTTGGTTATACTCTGGTTTCTCTTCAGATCGAATAAATCTTTCGCCTTTTACTAAAGATTTCCGTGGAGAGGAACAACCATGAGTTTCAGAGAATTTTTTGATGCCTAGCTGATGCTGGGCTTCGGTAATTTGGTGAAAAATAGCTCGAGTTCCCTTGATTTGGCAAGACCCTGAGACAGCGTTAGTGTTGTTGTTGGTGGTGGTGGTTAAGAAGGGATAGTAAAACGATTCGACTGGGCCATTGAGCTATGGGACCATTGGACGGTTTCGGGTGTTTCTTTGGCTTTGCGCGCTTGGCCTCAAATGAAAGTTGACGGTGTAGCCGACCAAAGCGGCTCCCGCTCGAGTTCTTGAGGACTCGCTCCTGTTAGCAAAACGCGTTACAGCCCTTTGCAAAATCTTTCTCGCGCGCTCCGTTTTTGATAAGTCGGCCTTATTCGACCCTTTAAAAAAGAGCACAGGGCAAGGCGCTGTATGTACCCCAAGTTCCATTGCCGTGCGCCTTTTAAGTGGTTCTGATGAAGCGAATTGCTACAAGCGCCTGCTGATTCCCTCCGTGCAGCTGTAAAGACATGCAAATTAGGCCGTCCTGCTCTGTAGCGGCCTTCTGCCATTATCCCTGGCAGTGGGCCGTCCTTTCACTTTTCTTTATTTGCATAAGCCTAATGTATCTCAGGTTAAATGTTTTGACATTTTTAAACTCGACAAACCCTTTCCAGTGGTGTTTTTCTTGGACGTGTCATTTGTTTCAATCAGTTCTGCACCTTATTTGGCCATGTTTTGGCTTAGAAATGATATGGTCCACGGGGTCACCATGAGTAGAGCAGCATCCGCGTTCCGCCGAGGCCTAGTTTAGGCTGTTTGTTGGTTATACTCTGGTTTCTCTTCAGATCGAATAAATCTTTCGCCTTTTACTAAAGATTTCCGTGGAGAGGAACAACCATGAGTTTCAGAGAATTTTTTGATGCCTAGCTGATGCTGGGCTTCGGTAATTTGGTGAAAAATAGCTCGAGTTCCCTTGATTTGGCAAGACCCTGAGACAGCGTTAGTGTTGTTGTTGGTGGTGGTGGTCAAGAAGGGATAGTAAAACGATTCGACTGGGCCATTGAGCTATGGGACCATTGGACGGTTTCGGGTGTTTCTTTGGCTTTGCGCGCTTGGCCTCAAATGAAAGTTGACGGTGTAGCTGACCAAAGCGGCTCCCGCTCGAGTTCTTGAGGACTCGCTCCTGTTAGCAAAACGCGTTACAGCCCTTTGCAAAATCTTTCTCGCGCGCTCCGTTTTTGGTAAGTCGGCCTTATTCGACCCTTTTTAAGGGACCCTTAAAAAAAGAGCACAGGGCAAGGCGCTGTATGTACCCCAAGTTCCATTGCCGTGCTCCTTTTAAGTGGTTCTGATGAAGCGAATTGCTACAAGCGCCTGCTGATTCCCTCCGTGCAGCTGTAAAGACATGCAAATTAGGCCGTCCTGCTCTGTAGCGGCCTTCTGCCATTATCCCCGGCAGTGGGCCGTCCTTTCACTTTTCTTTATTTGCATAAGCCTAATGTATCTCAGGTTAAATGTTTTGACATTTTTAAACTCGACAAACCCTTTCCAGTGGTGTTTTTCTTGGACGTGTCATTTGTTTCAATCAGTTCTGCACCTTATTTGGCCATGTTTTGGCTTAGAAATGATATGGTCCACGGGGTCACCATGAGTAGAGCAGCATCCGCGTTCCGCCGAGGCCTAGTTTAGGCTGTTTGTTGGTTATACTCTGGTTTCTCTTCAGATCGAATAAATCTTTCGCCTTTTACTAAAGATTTCCGTGGAGAGTAACAACCATGAGTTTCAGAGAATTTTTAGATGCCTAGCTGATGCTGGGCTTCGGTAATTTGGTGAAAAATAGCTTGAGTTCCCTTGATTTGGCAAGACCCTGAGACAGCGTTAGTGTTGTTGTTGGTGGTGGTGGTTAAGAAGGGATAGTAAAACGATTCGACTGGGCCATTGAGCTATGGGACCATTGGACGGTTTCGGGTGTTTCTTTGGCTTTGCGCGCTTGGCCTCAAATGAAAGTTGACGGTGTAGCCGACCAAAGCGGCTCCCGCTCGAGTTCTTGAGGACTCGCTCCTGTTAGCAAAACGCGTTACAGCCCTTTGCAAAATCTTTCTCGCGCGCTCCGTTTTTGGTAAGTCGGCCTTATTCGACCCTTTTTAAGGGACCCTTAAAAAAAGAGCACAGGGCAAGGCGCTGTATGTACCCCAAGTTCCATTGCCGTGCTCCTTTTAAGTGGTTCTGATGAAGCGAATTGCTACAAGCGCCTGCTGATTCCCTCCGTGCAGCTGTAAAGACATGCAAATTAGGCCGTCCTGCTCTGTAGCGGCCTTCTGCCATTATCCCCGGCAGTGGGCCGTCCTTTCACTTTTCTTTATTTGCATAAGCCTAATGTATCTCAGGTTAAATGTTTTGACATTTTTAAACTCGACAAACCCTTTCCAGTGGTGTTTTTCTTGGACGTGTCATTTGTTTCAATCAGTTCTGCACCTTATTTGGCCATGTTTTGGCTTAGAAATGATATGGTCCACGGGGTCACCATGAGTAGAGCAGCATCCGCGTTCCGCCGAGGCCTAGTTTAGGCTGTTTGTTGGTTATACTCTGGTTTCTCTTCAGATCGAATAAATCTTTCGCCTTTTACTAAAGATTTCCGTGGAGAGGAACAACCATGAGTTTCAGAGAATTTTTTGATGCCTAGCTGATGCTGGGCTTCGGTAATTTGGTGAAAAATAGCTCGAGTTCCCTTGATTTGGCAAGACCTTGAGACAGCGTTAGTGTTGTTCTTGGTGGTGGTGGTCAAGAAGGGATAGTAAAACGATTCGACTGGGCCATTGAGCTATGGGACCATTGGACGGTTTCGGGTGTTTCTTTGGCTTTGCGCGCTTGGCCTCAAATGAAAGTTGACGGTGTAGCCGACCAAAGCGGCTCCCGCTCGAGTTCTTGAGGACTCGCTCCTGTTAGCAAAACGCATTACAGCCCTTTGCAAAATCTTTCTTGCGCGCTCCGTTTTTGGTAAGTCGGCCTTATTCGACCCTTTTTAAGGGACCCTTTAAAAAAGAGCACAGGGCAAGGCGCTGTATGTACCCCAAGTTCCATTGCCGTGCGCCTTTTAAGTGGTTCTGATGAAGCGAATTGCTACAAGCGCCTGCTGATTCCCTCCGTGCAGCTGTAAAGACATGCAAATTAGGCCGTCCTGCTCTGTAGCGGCCTTCTGCCATTATCCCCGGCAGTGGGCCGTCCTTTCACTTTTCTTTATTTGCATAAGCCTAATGTATCTCAGGTTAAATGTTTTGACTATTTTAAACTCGACAAACCCTTTCCAGTGGTGTTTTTCTTGGACGTGTCATTTGTTTCAATCAGTTCTGCACCTTATTTGGCCATGTTTTGGCTTAGAAATGATATGGTCCACGGGGTCACCATGAGTAGAGCAGCATCCACGTTCCGCCGAGGCCTAGTTTAGGCTGTTTGTTGGTTATACTCTGGTTTCTCTTCAGATCGAATAAATCTTTCGCCTTTTACTAAAGATTTCCGTGGAGAGGAACAACCATGAGTTTCAGAGAATTTTTTGATGCCTAGCTGATGCTGGGCTTCGGTAATTTGGTGAAAAATAGCTCGAGTTCCCTTGATTTGGCAAGACCCTGAGACAGCGTTAGTGTTGTTGTTGGTGGTGGTGGTCAAGAAGGGATAGTAAAACGATTCGACTGGGCCATTGAGCTATGGGACCATTGGACGGTTTCGGGTGTTTCTTTGGCTTTGCGCGCTTGGCCTCAAATGAAAGTTGACGGTGTAGCCGACCAAAGCGGCTCCCGCTCGAGTTCTTGAGGACTCGCTCCTGTTAGCAAAACGCGTTACAGCCCTTTGCAAAATCTTTCTCGCGCGCTCCGTTTTTGGTAAGTCGGCCTTATTCGACCCTTTAAAAAAGAGCACAGGGCAAGGCGCTGTATGTACCCCAAGTTCCATTGCCGTGCTCCTTTTAAGTGGTTCTGATGAAGCGAATTGCTACAAGCGCCTGCTGATTCCCTCCGTGCAGCTGTAAAGACATGCAAATTAGGCCGTCCTGCTCTGTAGCGGCCTTCTGCCATTATCCCCGGCAGTGGGCCGTCCTTTCACTTTTCTTTATTTGCATAAGCCTAATGTATCTCAGGTTAAATGTTTTGACATTTTTAAACTCGACAAACCCTTTCCAGTGGTGTTTTTCTTGGACGTGTCATTTGTTTCAATCAGTTCTGCACCTTATTTGGCCATGTTTTGGCTTAGAAATGATATGGTCCACGGGGTCACCATGAGTAGAGCAGCATCCGCGTTCCGCCGAGGCCTAGTTTAGGCTGTTTGTTGGTTATACTCTGGTTTCTCTTCAGATCGAATAAATCTTTCGCCTTTTACTAAAGATTTCCGTGGAGAGGAACAACCATGAGTTTCAGAGAATTTTTTGATGCCTAGCTGATGCTGGGCTTCGGTAATTTGGTGAAAAATAGCTCGAGTTCCCTTGATTTGGCAAGACCTTGAGACAGCGTTAGTGTTGTTCTTGGTGGTGGTGGTCAAGAAGGGATAGTAAAACGATTCGACTGGGCCATTGAGCTATGGGACCATTGGACGGTTTCGGGTGTTTCTTTGGCTTTGCGCGCTTGGCCTCAAATGAAAGTTGACGGTGTAGCCGACCAAAGCGGCTCCCGCTCGAGTTCTTGAGGACTCGCTCCTGTTAGCAAAACGCATTACAGCCCTTTGCAAAATCTTTCTTGCGCGCTCCGTTTTTGGTAAGTCGGCCTTATTCGACCCTTTTTAAGGGACCCTTTAAAAAAGAGCACAGGGCAAGGCGCTGTATGTACCCCAAGTTCCATTGCCGTGCGCCTTTTAAGTGGTTCTGATGAAGCGAATTGCTACAAGCGCCTGCTGATTCCCTCCGTGCAGCTGTAAAGACATGCAAATTAGGCCGTCCTGCTCTGTAGCGGCCTTCTGCCATTATCCCCGGCAGTGGGCCGTCCTTTCACTTTTCTTTATTTGCATAAGCCTAATGTATCTCAGGTTAAATGTTTTGACTATTTTAAACTCGACAAACCCTTTCCAGTGGTGTTTTTCTTGGACGTGTCATTTGTTTCAATCAGTTCTGCACCTTATTTGGCCATGTTTTGGCTTAGAAATGATATGGTCCACGGGGTCACCATGAGTAGAGCAGCATCCACGTTCCGCCGAGGCCTAGTTTAGGCTGTTTGTTGGTTATACTCTGGTTTCTCTTCAGATCGAATAAATCTTTCGCCTTTTACTAAAGATTTCCGTGGAGAGGAACAACCATGAGTTTCAGAGAATTTTTTGATGCCTAGCTGATGCTGGGCTTCGGTAATTTGGTGAAAAATAGCTCGAGTTCCCTTGATTTGGCAAGACCCTGAGACAGCGTTAGTGTTGTTGTTGGTGGTGGTGGTCAAGAAGGGATAGTAAAACGATTCGACTGGGCCATTGAGCTATGGGACCATTGGACGGTTTCGGGTGTTTCTTTGGCTTTGCGCGCTTGGCCTCAAATGAAAGTTGACGGTGTAGCTGACCAAAGCGGCTCCCGCTCGAGTTCTTGAGGACTCGCTCCTGTTAGCAAAACGCGTTACAGCCCTTTGCAAAATCTTTCTCGCGCGCTCCGTTTTTGGTAAGTCGGCCTTATTCGACCCTTTTTAAGGGACCCTTAAAAAAAGAGCACAGGGCAAGGCGCTGTATGTACCCCAAGTTCCATTGCCGTGCTCCTTTTAAGTGGTTCTGATGAAGCGAATTGCTACAAGCGCCTGCTGATTCCCTCCGTGCAGCTGTAAAGACATGCAAATTAGGCCGTCCTGCTCTGTAGCGGCCTTCTGCCATTATCCCCGGCAGTGGGCCGTCCTTTCACTTTTCTTTATTTGCATAAGCCTAATGTATCTCAGGTTAAATGTTTTGACATTTTTAAACTCGACAAACCCTTTCCAGTGGTGTTTTTCTTGGACGTGTCATTTGTTTCAATCAGTTCTGCACCTTATTTGGCCATGTTTTGGCTTAGAAATGATATGGTCCACGGGGTCACCATGAGTAGAGCAGCATCCGCGTTCCGCCGAGGCCTAGTTTAGGCTGTTTGTTGGTTATACTCTGGTTTCTCTTCAGATCGAATAAATCTTTCGCCTTTTACTAAAGATTTCCGTGGAGAGTAACAACCATGAGTTTCAGAGAATTTTTAGATGCCTAGCTGATGCTGGGCTTCGGTAATTTGGTGAAAAATAGCTTGAGTTCCCTTGATTTGGCAAGACCCTGAGACAGCGTTAGTGTTGTTGTTGGTGGTGGTGGTTAAGAAGGGATAGTAAAACGATTCGACTGGGCCATTGAGCTATGGGACCATTGGACGGTTTCGGGTGTTTCTTTGGCTTTGCGCGCTTGGCCTCAAATGAAAGTTGACGGTGTAGCCGACCAAAGCGGCTCCCGCTCGAGTTCTTGAGGACTCGCTCCTGTTAGCAAAACGCGTTACAGCCCTTTGCAAAATCTTTCTCGCGCGCTCCGTTTTTGGTAAGTCGGCCTTATTCGACCCTTTTTAAGGGACCCTTAAAAAAAGAGCACAGGGCAAGGCGCTGTATGTACCCCAAGTTCCATTGCCGTGCTCCTTTTAAGTGGTTCTGATGAAGCGAATTGCTACAAGCGCCTGCTGATTCCCTCCGTGCAGCTGTAAAGACATGCAAATTAGGCCGTCCTGCTCTGTAGCGGCCTTCTGCCATTATCCCCGGCAGTGGGCCGTCCTTTCACTTTTCTTTATTTGCATAAGCCTAATGTATCTCAGGTTAAATGTTTTGACATTTTTAAACTCGACAAACCCTTTCCAGTGGTGTTTTTCTTGGACGTGTCATTTGTTTCAATCAGTTCTGCACCTTATTTGGCCATGTTTTGGCTTAGAAATGATATGGTCCACGGGGTCACCATGAGTAGAGCAGCATCCGCGTTCCGCCGAGGCCTAGTTTAGGCTGTTTGTTGGTTATACTCTGGTTTCTCTTCAGATCGAATAAATCTTTCGCCTTTTACTAAAGATTTCCGTGGAGAGGAACAACCATGAGTTTCAGAGAATTTTTTGATGCCTAGCTGATGCTGGGCTTCGGTAATTTGGTGAAAAATAGCTCGAGTTCCCTTGATTTGGCAAGACCTTGAGACAGCGTTAGTGTTGTTCTTGGTGGTGGTGGTCAAGAAGGGATAGTAAAACGATTCGACTGGGCCATTGAGCTATGGGACCATTGGACGGTTTCGGGTGTTTCTTTGGCTTTGCGCGCTTGGCCTCAAATGAAAGTTGACGGTGTAGCCGACCAAAGCGGCTCCCGCTCGAGTTCTTGAGGACTCGCTCCTGTTAGCAAAACGCATTACAGCCCTTTGCAAAATCTTTCTTGCGCGCTCCGTTTTTGGTAAGTCGGCCTTATTCGACCCTTTTTAAGGGACCCTTTAAAAAAGAGCACAGGGCAAGGCGCTGTATGTACCCCAAGTTCCATTGCCGTGCGCCTTTTAAGTGGTTCTGATGAAGCGAATTGCTACAAGCGCCTGCTGATTCCCTCCGTGCAGCTGTAAAGACATGCAAATTAGGCCGTCCTGCTCTGTAGCGGCCTTCTGCCATTATCCCCGGCAGTGGGCCGTCCTTTCACTTTTCTTTATTTGCATAAGCCTAATGTATCTCAGGTTAAATGTTTTGACTATTTTAAACTCGACAAACCCTTTCCAGTGGTGTTTTTCTTGGACGTGTCATTTGTTTCAATCAGTTCTGCACCTTATTTGGCCATGTTTTGGCTTAGAAATGATATGGTCCACGGGGTCACCATGAGTAGAGCAGCATCCACGTTCCGCCGAGGCCTAGTTTAGGCTGTTTGTTGGTTATACTCTGGTTTCTCTTCAGATCGAATAAATCTTTCGCCTTTTACTAAAGATTTCCGTGGAGAGGAACAACCATGAGTTTCAGAGAATTTTTTGATGCCTAGCTGATGCTGGGCTTCGGTAATTTGGTGAAAAATAGCTCGAGTTCCCTTGATTTGGCAAGACCCTGAGACAGCGTTAGTGTTGTTGTTGGTGGTGGTGGTTAAGAAGGGATAGTAAAACGATTCGACTGGGCCATTGAGCTATGGGACCATTGGACGGTTTCGGGTGTTTCTTTGGCTTTGCGCGCTTGGCCTCAAATGAAAGTTGACGGTGTAGCCGACCAAAGCGGCTCCCGCTCGAGTTCTTGAGGACTCGCTCCTGTTAGCAAAACGCGTTACAGCCCTTTGCAAAATCTTTCTCGCGCGCTCCGTTTTTGGTAAGTCGGCCTTATTCGACCCTTTAAAAAAGAGCACAGGGCAAGGCGCTGTATGTACCCCAAGTTCCATTGCCGTGCTCCTTTTAAGTGGTTCTGATGAAGCGAATTGCTACAAGCGCCTGCTGATTCCCTCCGTGCAGCTGTAAAGACATGCAAATTAGGCCGTCCTGCTCTGTAGCGGCCTTCTGCCATTATCCCCGGCAGTGGGCCGTCCTTTCACTTTTCTTTATTTGCATAAGCCTAATGTATCTCAGGTTAAATGTTTTGACATTTTTAAACTCGACAAACCCTTTCCAGTGGTGTTTTTCTTGGACGTGTCATTTGTTTCAATCAGTTCTGCACCTTATTTGGCCATGTTTTGGCTTAGAAATGATATGGTCCACGGGGTCACCATGAGTAGAGCAGCATCCGCGTTCCGCCGAGGCCTAGTTTAGGCTGTTTGTTGGTTATACTCTGGTTTCTCTTCAGATCGAATAAATCTTTCGCCTTTTACTAAAGATTTCCGTGGAGAGGAACAACCATGAGTTTCAGAGAATTTTTTGATGCCTAGCTGATGCTGGGCTTCGGTAATTTGGTGAAAAATAGCTCGAGTTCCCTTGATTTGGCAAGACCTTGAGACAGCGTTAGTGTTGTTCTTGGTGGTGGTGGTCAAGAAGGGATAGTAAAACGATTCGACTGGGCCATTGAGCTATGGGACCATTGGACGGTTTCGGGTGTTTCTTTGGCTTTGCGCGCTTGGCCTCAAATGAAAGTTGACGGTGTAGCCGACCAAAGCGGCTCCCGCTCGAGTTCTTGAGGACTCGCTCCTGTTAGCAAAACGCATTACAGCCCTTTGCAAAATCTTTCTTGCGCGCTCCGTTTTTGGTAAGTCGGCCTTATTCGACCCTTTTTAAGGGACCCTTTAAAAAAGAGCACAGGGCAAGGCGCTGTATGTACCCCAAGTTCCATTGCCGTGCGCCTTTTAAGTGGTTCTGATGAAGCGAATTGCTACAAGCGCCTGCTGATTCCCTCCGTGCAGCTGTAAAGACATGCAAATTAGGCCGTCCTGCTCTGTAGCGGCCTTCTGCCATTATCCCCGGCAGTGGGCCGTCCTTTCACTTTTCTTTATTTGCATAAGCCTAATGTATCTCAGGTTAAATGTTTTGACTATTTTAAACTCGACAAACCCTTTCCAGTGGTGTTTTTCTTGGACGTGTCATTTGTTTCAATCAGTTCTGCACCTTATTTGGCCATGTTTTGGCTTAGAAATGATATGGTCCACGGGGTCACCATGAGTAGAGCAGCATCCACGTTCCGCCGAGGCCTAGTTTAGGCTGTTTGTTGGTTATACTCTGGTTTCTCTTCAGATCGAATAAATCTTTCGCCTTTTACTAAAGATTTCCGTGGAGAGGAACAACCATGAGTTTCAGAGAATTTTTTGATGCCTAGCTGATGCTGGGCTTCGGTAATTTGGTGAAAAATAGCTCGAGTTCCCTTGATTTGGCAAGACCCTGAGACAGCGTTAGTGTTGTTGTTGGTGGTGGTGGTTAAGAAGGGATAGTAAAACGATTCGACTGGGCCATTGAGCTATGGGACCATTGGACGGTTTCGGGTGTTTCTTTGGCTTTGCGCGCTTGGCCTCAAATGAAAGTTGACGGTGTAGCCGACCAAAGCGGCTCCCGCTCGAGTTCTTGAGGACTCGCTCCTGTTAGCAAAACGCGTTACAGCCCTTTGCAAAATCTTTCTCGCGCGCTCCGTTTTTTGTAAGTCGGCCTTATTCGACCCTTTAAAAAAGAGCACAGGGCAAGGCGCTGTATGTACCCCAAGTTCCATTGCCGTGCGCCTTTTAAGTGGTTCTGATGAAGCGAATTGCTACAAGCGCCTGCTGATTCCCTCCGTGCAGCTGTAAAGACATGCAAATTAGGCCGTCCTGCTCTGTAGCGGCCTTCTGCCATTATCCCTGGCAGTGGGCCGTCCTTTCACTTTTCTTTATTTGCATAAGCCTAATGTATCTCAGGTTAAATGTTTTGACATTTTTAAACTCGACAAACCCTTTCCAGTGGTGTTTTTCTTGGACGTGTCATTTGTTTCAATCAGTTCTGCACCTTATTTGGCCATGTTTTGGCTTAGAAATGATATGGTCCACGGGGTCACCATGAGTAGAGCAGCATCCGCGTTCCGCCGAGGCCTAGTTTAGGCTGTTTGTTGGTTATACTCTGGTTTCTCTTCAGATCGAATAAATCTTTCGCCTTTTACTAAAGATTTCCGTGGAGAGGAACAACCATGAGTTTCAGAGAATTTTTTGATGCCTAGCTGATGCTGGGCTTCGCTAATTTGGTGAAAAATAGCTCGAGTTCCCTTGATTTGGCAAGACCTTGAGACAGCGTTAGTGTTGTTGTTGGTGGTGGTGGTCAAGAAGGGATAGTAAAACGATTCGACTGGGCCATTGAGCTATGGGACCATTGGACGGTTTCGGGTGTTTCTTTGGCTTTGCGCGCTTGGCCTCAAATGAAAGTTGACGGTGTAGCCGACCAAAGCGGCTCCCGCTCGAGTTCTTGAGGACTCGCTCCTGTTAGCAAAACGCGTTACAGCCCTTTGCAAAATCTTTCTCGCGCGCTCCGTTTTTGGTAAGTCGGCCTTATTCGACCCTTTAAAAAAGAGCACAGGGCAAGGCGCTGTATGTACCCCAAGTTCCATTGCCGTGCGCCTTTTAAGTGGTTCTGATGAAGCGAATTGCTACAAGCGCCTGCTGATTCCCTCCGTGCAGCTGTAAAGACATGCAAATTAGGCCGTCCTGCTCTGTAGCGGCCTTCTGCCATTATCCCTGGCAGTGGGCCGTCCTTTCACTTTTCTTTATTTGCATAAGCCTAATGTATCTCAGGTTAAATGTTTTGACATTTTTAAACTCGACAAACCCTTTCCAGTGGTGTTTTTCTTGGACGTGTCATTTGTTTCAATCAGTTCTGCACCTTATTTGGCCATGTTTTGGCTTAGAAATGATATGGTCCACGGGGTCACCATGAGTAGAGCAGCATCCGCGTTCCGCCGAGGCCTAGTTTAGGCTGTTTGTTGGTTATACTCTGGTTTCTCTTCAGATCGAATAAATCTTTCGCCTTTTACTAAAGATTTCCGTGGAGAGGAACAACCATGAGTTTCAGAGAATTTTTTGATGCCTAGCTGATGCTGGGCTTCGGTAATTTGGTGAAAAATAGCTCGAGTTCCCTTGATTTGGCAAGACCTTGAGACAGCGTTAGTGTTGTTCTTGGTGGTGGTGGTCAAGAAGGGATAGTAAAACGATTCGACTGGGCCATTGAGCTATGGGACCATTGGACGGTTTCGGGTGTTTCTTTGGCTTTGCGCGCTTGGCCTCAAATGAAAGTTGACGGTGTAGCCGACCAAAGCGGCTCCCGCTCGAGTTCTTGAGGACTCGCTCCTGTTAGCAAAACGCATTACAGCCCTTTGCAAAATCTTTCTTGCGCGCTCCGTTTTTGGTAAGTCGGCCTTATTCGACCCTTTTTAAGGGACCCTTTAAAAAAGAGCACAGGGCAAGGCGCTGTATGTACCCCAAGTTCCATTGCCGTGCGCCTTTTAAGTGGTTCTGATGAAGCGAATTGCTACAAGCGCCTGCTGATTCCCTCCGTGCAGCTGTAAAGACATGCAAATTAGGCCGTCCTGCTCTGTAGCGGCCTTCTGCCATTATCCCCGGCAGTGGGCCGTCCTTTCACTTTTCTTTATTTGCATAAGCCTAATGTATCTCAGGTTAAATGTTTTGACTATTTTAAACTCGACAAACCCTTTCCAGTGGTGTTTTTCTTGGACGTGTCATTTGTTTCAATCAGTTCTGCACCTTATTTGGCCATGTTTTGGCTTAGAAATGATATGGTCCACGGGGTCACCATGAGTAGAGCAGCATCCACGTTCCGCCGAGGCCTAGTTTAGGCTGTTTGTTGGTTATACTCTGGTTTCTCTTCAGATCGAATAAATCTTTCGCCTTTTACTAAAGATTTCCGTGGAGAGGAACAACCATGAGTTTCAGAGAATTTTTTGATGCCTAGCTGATGCTGGGCTTCGGTAATTTGGTGAAAAATAGCTCGAGTTCCCTTGATTTGGCAAGACCCTGAGACAGCGTTAGTGTTGTTGTTGGTGGTGGTGGTTAAGAAGGGATAGTAAAACGATTCGACTGGGCCATTGAGCTATGGGACCATTGGACGGTTTCGGGTGTTTCTTTGGCTTTGCGCGCTTGGCCTCAAATGAAAGTTGACGGTGTAGCCGACCAAAGCGGCTCCCGCTCGAGTTCTTGAGGACTCGCTCCTGTTAGCAAAACGCGTTACAGCCCTTTGCAAAATCTTTCTCGCGCGCTCCGTTTTTGGTAAGTCGGCCTTATTCGACCCTTTAAAAAAGAGCACAGGGCAAGGCGCTGTATGTACCCCAAGTTCCATTGCCGTGCTCCTTTTAAGTGGTTCTGATGAAGCGAATTGCTACAAGCGCCTGCTGATTCCCTCCGTGCAGCTGTAAAGACATGCAAATTAGGCCGTCCTGCTCTGTAGCGGCCTTCTGCCATTATCCCCGGCAGTGGGCCGTCCTTTCACTTTTCTTTATTTGCATAAGCCTAATGTATCTCAGGTTAAATGTTTTGACATTTTTAAACTCGACAAACCCTTTCCAGTGGTGTTTTTCTTGGACGTGTCATTTGTTTCAATCAGTTCTGCACCTTATTTGGCCATGTTTTGGCTTAGAAATGATATGGTCCACGGGGTCACCATGAGTAGAGCAGCATCCGCGTTCCGCCGAGGCCTAGTTTAGGCTGTTTGTTGGTTATACTCTGGTTTCTCTTCAGATCGAATAAATCTTTCGCCTTTTACTAAAGATTTCCGTGGAGAGGAACAACCATGAGTTTCAGAGAATTTTTTGATGCCTAGCTGATGCTGGGCTTCGGTAATTTGGTGAAAAATAGCTCGAGTTCCCTTGATTTGGCAAGACCTTGAGACAGCGTTAGTGTTGTTCTTGGTGGTGGTGGTCAAGAAGGGATAGTAAAACGATTCGACTGGGCCATTGAGCTATGGGACCATTGGACGGTTTCGGGTGTTTCTTTGGCTTTGCGCGCTTGGCCTCAAATGAAAGTTGACGGTGTAGCCGACCAAAGCGGCTCCCGCTCGAGTTCTTGAGGACTCGCTCCTGTTAGCAAAACGCATTACAGCCCTTTGCAAAATCTTTCTTGCGCGCTCCGTTTTTGGTAAGTCGGCCTTATTCGACCCTTTTTAAGGGACCCTTTAAAAAAGAGCACAGGGCAAGGCGCTGTATGTACCCCAAGTTCCATTGCCGTGCGCCTTTTAAGTGGTTCTGATGAAGCGAATTGCTACAAGCGCCTGCTGATTCCCTCCGTGCAGCTGTAAAGACATGCAAATTAGGCCGTCCTGCTCTGTAGCGGCCTTCTGCCATTATCCCCGGCAGTGGGCCGTCCTTTCACTTTTCTTTATTTGCATAAGCCTAATGTATCTCAGGTTAAATGTTTTGACTATTTTAAACTCGACAAACCCTTTCCAGTGGTGTTTTTCTTGGACGTGTCATTTGTTTCAATCAGTTCTGCACCTTATTTGGCCATGTTTTGGCTTAGAAATGATATGGTCCACGGGGTCACCATGAGTAGAGCAGCATCCACGTTCCGCCGAGGCCTAGTTTAGGCTGTTTGTTGGTTATACTCTGGTTTCTCTTCAGATCGAATAAATCTTTCGCCTTTTACTAAAGATTTCCGTGGAGAGGAACAACCATGAGTTTCAGAGAATTTTTTGATGCCTAGCTGATGCTGGGCTTCGGTAATTTGGTGAAAAATAGCTCGAGTTCCCTTGATTTGGCAAGACCCTGAGACAGCGTTAGTGTTGTTGTTGGTGGTGGTGGTTAAGAAGGGATAGTAAAACGATTCGACTGGGCCATTGAGCTATGGGACCATTGGACGGTTTCGGGTGTTTCTTTGGCTTTGCGCGCTTGGCCTCAAATGAAAGTTGACGGTGTAGCCGACCAAAGCGGCTCCCGCTCGAGTTCTTGAGGACTCGCTCCTGTTAGCAAAACGCGTTACAGCCCTTTGCAAAATCTTTCTCGCGCGCTCCGTTTTTTGTAAGTCGGCCTTATTCGACCCTTTAAAAAAGAGCACAGGGCAAGGCGCTGTATGTACCCCAAGTTCCATTGCCGTGCGCCTTTTAAGTGGTTCTGATGAAGCGAATTGCTACAAGCGCCTGCTGATTCCCTCCGTGCAGCTGTAAAGACATGCAAATTAGGCCGTCCTGCTCTGTAGCGGCCTTCTGCCATTATCCCTGGCAGTGGGCCGTCCTTTCACTTTTCTTTATTTGCATAAGCCTAATGTATCTCAGGTTAAATGTTTTGACATTTTTAAACTCGACAAACCCTTTCCAGTGGTGTTTTTCTTGGACGTGTCATTTGTTTCAATCAGTTCTGCACCTTATTTGGCCATGTTTTGGCTTAGAAATGATATGGTCCACGGGGTCACCATGAGTAGAGCAGCATCCGCGTTCCGCCGAGGCCTAGTTTAGGCTGTTTGTTGGTTATACTCTGGTTTCTCTTCAGATCGAATAAATCTTTCGCCTTTTACTAAAGATTTCCGTGGAGAGGAACAACCATGAGTTTCAGAGAATTTTTTGATGCCTAGCTGATGCTGGGCTTCGCTAATTTGGTGAAAAATAGCTCGAGTTCCCTTGATTTGGCAAGACCTTGAGACAGCGTTAGTGTTGTTCTTGGTGGTGGTGGTCAAGAAGGGATAGTAAAACGATTCGACTGGGCCATTGAGCTATGGGACCATTGGACGGTTTCGGGTGTTTCTTTGGCTTTGCGCGCTTGGCCTCAAATGAAAGTTGACGGTGTAGCCGACCAAAGCGGCTCCCGCTCGAGTTCTTGAGGACTCGCTCCTGTTAGCAAAACGCGTTACAGCCCTTTGCAAAATCTTTCTCGCGCGCTCCGTTTTTTGTAAGTCGGCCTTATTCGACCCTTTAAAAAAGAGCACAGGGCAAGGCGCTGTATGTACCCCAAGTTCCATTGCCGTGCGCCTTTTAAGTGGTTCTGATGAAGCGAATTGCTACAAGCGCCTGCTGATTCCCTCCGTGCAGCTGTAAAGACATGCAAATTAGGCCGTCCTGCTCTGTAGCGGCCTTCTGCCATTATCCCTGGCAGTGGGCCGTCCTTTCACTTTTCTTTATTTGCATAAGCCTAATGTATCTCAGGTTAAATGTTTTGACATTTTTAAACTCGACAAACCCTTTCCAGTGGTGTTTTTCTTGGACGTGTCATTTGTTTCAATCAGTTCTGCACCTTATTTGGCCATGTTTTGGCTTAGAAATGATATGGTCCACGGGGTCACCATGAGTAGAGCAGCATCCGCGTTCCGCCGAGGCCTAGTTTAGGCTGTTTGTTGGTTATACTCTGGTTTCTCTTCAGATCGAATAAATCTTTCGCCTTTTACTAAAGATTTCCGTGGAGAGGAACAACCATGAGTTTCAGAGAATTTTTTGATGCCTAGCTGATGCTGGGCTTCGCTAATTTGGTGAAAAATAGCTCGAGTTCCCTTGATTTGGCAAGACCTTGAGACAGCGTTAGTGTTGTTGTTGGTGGTGGTGGTCAAGAAGGGATAGTAAAACGATTCGACTGGGCCATTGAGCTATGGGACCATTGGACGGTTTCGGGTGTTTCTTTGGCTTTGCGCGCTTGGCCTCAAATGAAAGTTGACGGTGTAGCCGACCAAAGCGGCTCCCGCTCGAGTTCTTGAGGACTCGCTCCTGTTAGCAAAACGCGTTACAGCCCTTTGCAAAATCTTTCTCGCGCGCTCCGTTTTTGGTAAGTCGGCCTTATTCGACCCTTTAAAAAAGAGCACAGGGCAAGGCGCTGTATGTACCCCAAGTTCCATTGCTGTGCGCCTTTTAAGTGGTTCTGATGAAGCGAATTGCTACAAGCGCCTGCTGATTCCCTCCGTGCAGCTGTAAAGACATGCAAATTAGGCCGTCCTGCTCTGTAGCGGCCTTCTGCCATTATCCCTGGCAGTGGGCCGTCCTTTCACTTTTCTTTATTTGCATAAGCCTAATGTATCTCAGGTTAAATGTTTTGACATTTTTAAACTCGACAAACCCTTTCCAGTGGTGTTTTTCTTGGACGTGTCATTTGTTTCAATCAGTTCTGCACCTTATTTGGCCATGTTTTGGCTTAGAAATGATATGGTCCACGGGGTCACCATGAGTAGAGCAGCATCCGCGTTCCGCCGAGGCCTAGTTTAGGCTGTTTGTTGGTTATACTCTGGTTTCTCTTCAGATCGAATAAATCTTTCGCCTTTTACTAAAGATTTCCGTGGAGAGGAACAACCATGAGTTTCAGAGAATTTTTTGATGCCTAGCTGATGCTGGGCTTCGCTAATTTGGTGAAAAATAGCTCGAGTTCCCTTGATTTGGCAAGACCTTGAGACAGCGTTAGTGTTGTTGTTGGTGGTGGTGGTCAAGAAGGGATAGTAAAACGATTCGACTGGGCCATTGAGCTATGGGACCATTGGACGGTTTCGGGTGTTTCTTTGGCTTTGCCCGCTTGGCCTCAAATGAAAGTTGACGGTGTAGCCGACCAAAGCGGCTCCCGCTCGAGTTCTTGAGGACTCGCTCCTGTTAGCAAAACGCGTTACAGCCCTTTGCAAAATCTTTCTTGCGCGCTCCGTTTTTGGTAAGTCGGCCTTATTCGACCCTTTTTAAGGGACCCTTTAAAAAAGAGCACAGGGCAAGGCGCTGTATGTACCCCAAGTTCCATTGCCGTGCGCCTTTTAAGTGGTTCTGATGAAGCGAATTGCTACAAGCGCCTGCTGATTCCCTCCGTGCAGCTGTAAAGACATGCAAATTAGGCCGTCCTGCTCTGTAGCGGCCTTCTGCCATTATCCCCGGCAGTGGGCCGTCCTTTCACTTTTCTTTATTTGCATAAGCCTAATGTATCTCAGGTTAAATGTTTTGACTATTTTAAACTCGACAAACCCTTTCCAGTGGTGTTTTTCTTGGACGTGTCATTTGTTTCAATCAGTTCTGCACCTTATTTGGCCATGTTTTGGCTTAGAAATGATATGGTCCACGGGGTCACCATGAGTAGAGCAGCATCCACGTTCCGCCGAGGCCTAGTTTAGGCTGTTTGTTGGTTATACTCTGGTTTCTCTTCAGATCGAATAAATCTTTCGCCTTTTACTAAAGATTTCCGTGGAGAGGAACAACCATGAGTTTCAGAGAATTTTTTGATGCCTAGCTGATGCTGGGCTTCGGTAATTTGGTGAAAAATAGCTCGAGTTCCCTTGATTTGGCAAGACCCTGAGACAGCGTTAGTGTTGTTGTTGGTGGTGGTGGTCAAGAAGGGATAGTAAAACGATTCGACTGGGCCATTGAGCTATGGGACCATTGGACGGTTTCGGGTGTTTCTTTGGCTTTGCGCGCTTGGCCTCAAATGAAAGTTGACGGTGTAGCCGACCAAAGCGGCTCCCGCTCGAGTTCTTGAGGACTCGCTCCTGTTAGCAAAACGCGTTACAGCCCTTTGCAAAATCTTTCTCGCGCGCTCCGTTTTTGGTAAGTCGGCCTTATTCGACCCTTTTTAAGGGACCCTTAAAAAAAGAGCACAGGGCAAGGCGCTGTATGTACCCCAAGTTCCATTGCCGTGCTCCTTTTAAGTGGTTCTGATGAAGCGAATTGCTACAAGCGCCTGCTGATTCCCTCCGTGCAGCTGTAAAGACATGCAAATTAGGCCGTCCTGCTCTGTAGCGGCCTTCTGCCATTATCCCCGGCAGTGGGCCGTCCTTTCACTTTTCTTTATTTGCATAACCCTAATGTATCTCAGGTTAAATGTTTTGACATTTTTAAACTCGACAAACCCTTTCCAGTGGTGTTTTTCTTGGACGTGTCATTTGTTTCAATCAGTTCTGCACCTTATTTGGCCATGTTTTGGCTTAGAAATGATATGGTCCACGGGGTCACCATGAGTAGAGCAGCATCCGCGTTCCGCCGAGGCCTAGTTTAGGCTGTTTGTTGGTTATACTCTGGTTTCTCTTCAGATCGAATAAATCTTTCGCCTTTTACTAAAGATTTCCGTGGAGAGGAACAACCATGAGTTTCAGAGAATTTTTTGATGCCTAGCTGATGCTGGGCTTCGGTAATTTGGTGAAAAATAGCTCGAGTTCCCTTGATTTGGCAAGACCCTGAGACAGCGTTAGTGTTGTTGTTGGTGGTGGTGGTCAAGAAGGGATAGTAAAACGATTCGACTGGGCCATTGAGCTATGGGACCATTGGACGGTTTCGGGTGTTTCTTTGGCTTTGCGCGCTTGGCCTCAAATGAAAGTTGACGGTGTAGCTGACCAAAGCGGCTCCCGCTCGAGTTCTTGAGGACTCGCTCCTGTTAGCAAAACGCGTTACAGCCCTTTGCAAAATCTTTCTCGCGCGCTCCGTTTTTGGTAAGTCGGCCTTATTCGACCCTTTTT
>NW_027507790.1:50833934-50848934 GCF_037356315.1 Lithobates pipiens
CGTGGAGAGGAACAACCATGAGTTTCAGAGAATTTTTTGATGCCTAGCTGATGCTGGGCTTCGGTAATTTGGTGAAAAATAGCTCGAGTTCCCTTGATTTGGCAAGACCCTGAGACAGCGTTAGTGTTGTTGTTGGTGGTGGTGGTTAAGAAGGGATAGTAAAACGATTCGACTGGGCCATTGAGCTATGGGACCATTGGACGGTTTCGGGTGTTTCTTTGGCTTTGCGCGCTTGGCCTCAAATGAAAGTTGACGGTGTAGCCGACCAAAGCGGCTCCCGCTCGAGTTCTTGAGGACTCGCTCCTGTTAGCAAAACGCGTTACAGCCCTTTGCAAAATCTTTCTCGCGCGCTCCGTTTTTGGTAAGTCGGCCTTATTCGACCCTTTAAAAAAGAGCACAGGGCAAGGCGCTGTATGTACCCCAAGTTCCATTGCCGTGCGCCTTTTAAGTGGTTCTGATGAAGCGAATTGCTACAAGCGCCTGCTGATTCCCTCCGTGCAGCTGTAAAGACATGCAAATTAGGCCGTCCTGCTCTGTAGCGGCCTTCTGCCATTATCCCTGGCAGTGGGCCGTCCTTTCACTTTTCTTTATTTGCATAAGCCTAATGTATCTCAGGTTAAATGTTTTGACATTTTTAAACTCGACAAACCCTTTCCAGTGGTGTTTTTCTTGGACGTGTCATTTGTTTCAATCAGTTCTGCACCTTATTTGGCCATGTTTTGGCTTAGAAATGATATGGTCCACGGGGTCACCATGAGTAGAGCAGCATCCGCGTTCCGCCGAGGCCTAGTTTAGGCTGTTTGTTGGTTATACTCTGGTTTCTCTTCAGATCGAATAAATCTTTCGCCTTTTACTAAAGATTTCCGTGGAGAGGAACAACCATGAGTTTCAGAGAATTTTTTGATGCCTAGCTGATGCTGGGCTTCGCTAATTTGGTGAAAAATAGCTCGAGTTCCCTTGATTTGGCAAGACCTTGAGACAGCGTTAGTGTTGTTGTTGGTGGTGGTGGTCAAGAAGGGATAGTAAAACGATTCGACTGGGCCATTGAGCTATGGGACCATTGGACGGTTTCGGGTGTTTCTTTGGCTTTGCGCGCTTGGCCTCAAATGAAAGTTGACGGTGTAGCCGACCAAAGCGGCTCCCGCTCGAGTTCTTGAGGACTCGCTCCTGTTAGCAAAACGCGTTACAGCCCTTTGCAAAATCTTTCTCGCGCGCTCCGTTTTTGGTAAGTCGGCCTTATTCGACCCTTTAAAAAAGAGCACAGGGCAAGGCGCTGTATGTACCCCAAGTTCCATTGCCGTGCGCCTTTTAAGTGGTTCTGATGAAGCGAATTGCTACAAGCGCCTGCTGATTCCCTCCGTGCAGCTGTAAAGACATGCAAATTAGGCCGTCCTGCTCTGTAGCGGCCTTCTGCCATTATCCCTGGCAGTGGGCCGTCCTTTCACTTTTCTTTATTTGCATAAGCCTAATGTATCTCAGGTTAAATGTTTTGACATTTTTAAACTCGACAAACCCTTTCCAGTGGTGTTTTTCTTGGACGTGTCATTTGTTTCAATCAGTTCTGCACCTTATTTGGCCATGTTTTGGCTTAGAAATGATATGGTCCACGGGGTCACCATGAGTAGAGCAGCATCCGCGTTCCGCCGAGGCCTAGTTTAGGCTGTTTGTTGGTTATACTCTGGTTTCTCTTCAGATCGAATAAATCTTTCGCCTTTTACTAAAGATTTCCGTGGAGAGGAACAACCATGAGTTTCAGAGAATTTTTTGATGCCTAGCTGATGCTGGGCTTCGCTAATTTGGTGAAAAATAGCTCGAGTTCCCTTGATTTGGCAAGACCTTGAGACAGCGTTAGTGTTGTTGTTGGTGGTGGTGGTCAAGAAGGGATAGTAAAACGATTCGACTGGGCCATTGAGCTATGGGACCATTGGACGGTTTCGGGTGTTTCTTTGGCTTTGCGCGCTTGGCCTCAAATGAAAGTTGACGGTGTAGCCGACCAAAGCGGCTCCCGCTCGAGTTCTTGAGGACTCGCTCCTGTTAGCAAAACGCGTTACAGCCCTTTGCAAAATCTTTCTCGCGCGCTCCGTTTTTGGTAAGTCGGCCTTATTCGACCCTTTTTAAGGGACCCTTAAAAAAAGAGCACAGGGCAAGGCGCTGTATGTACCCCAAGTTCCATTGCCGTGCTCCTTTTAAGTGGTTCTGATGAAGCGAATTGCTACAAGCGCCTGCTGATTCCCTCCGTGCAGCTGTAAAGACATGCAAATTAGGCCGTCCTGCTCTGTAGCGGCCTTCTGCCATTATCCCCGGCAGTGGGCCGTCCTTTCACTTTTCTTTATTTGCATAACCCTAATGTATCTCAGGTTAAATGTTTTGACATTTTTAAACTCGACAAACCCTTTCCAGTGGTGTTTTTCTTGGACGTGTCATTTGTTTCAATCAGTTCTGCACCTTATTTGGCCATGTTTTGGCTTAGAAATGATATGGTCCACGGGGTCACCATGAGTAGAGCAGCATCCGCGTTCCGCCGAGGCCTAGTTTAGGCTGTTTGTTGGTTATACTCTGGTTTCTCTTCAGATCGAATAAATCTTTCGCCTTTTACTAAAGATTTCCGTGGAGAGGAACAACCATGAGTTTCAGAGAATTTTTTGATGCCTAGCTGATGCTGGGCTTCGGTAATTTGGTGAAAAATAGCTCGAGTTCCCTTGATTTGGCAAGACCCTGAGACAGCGTTAGTGTTGTTGTTGGTGGTGGTGGTCAAGAAGGGATAGTAAAACGATTCGACTGGGCCATTGAGCTATGGGACCATTGGACGGTTTCGGGTGTTTCTTTGGCTTTGCGCGCTTGGCCTCAAATGAAAGTTGACGGTGTAGCTGACCAAAGCGGCTCCCGCTCGAGTTCTTGAGGACTCGCTCCTGTTAGCAAAACGCGTTACAGCCCTTTGCAAAATCTTTCTCGCGCGCTCCGTTTTTGGTAAGTCGGCCTTATTCGACCCTTTTTAAGGGACCCTTAAAAAAAGAGCACAGGGCAAGGCGCTGTATGTACCCCAAGTTCCATTGCCGTGCTCCTTTTAAGTGGTTCTGATGAAGCGAATTGCTACAAGCGCCTGCTGATTCCCTCCGTGCAGCTGTAAAGACATGCAAATTAGGCCGTCCTGCTCTGTAGCGGCCTTCTGCCATTATCCCCGGCAGTGGGCCGTCCTTTCACTTTTCTTTATTTGCATAAGCCTAATGTATCTCAGGTTAAATGTTTTGACATTTTTAAACTCGACAAACCCTTTCCAGTGGTGTTTTTCTTGGACGTGTCATTTGTTTCAATCAGTTCTGCACCTTATTTGGCCATGTTTTGGCTTAGAAATGATATGGTCCACGGGGTCACCATGAGTAGAGCAGCATCCGCGTTCCGCCGAGGCCTAGTTTAGGCTGTTTGTTGGTTATACTCTGGTTTCTCTTCAGATCGAATAAATCTTTCGCCTTTTACTAAAGATTTCCGTGGAGAGGAACAACCATGAGTTTCAGAGAATTTTTTGATGCCTAGCTGATGCTGGGCTTCGGTAATTTGGTGAAAAATAGCTCGAGTTCCCTTGATTTGGCAAGACCCTGAGACAGCGTTAGTGTTGTTGTTGGTGGTGGTGGTCAAGAAGGGATAGTAAAACGATTCGACTGGGCCATTGAGCTATGGGACCATTGGACGGTTTCGGGTGTTTCTTTGGCTTTGCGCGCTTGGCCTCAAATGAAAGTTGACGGTGTAGCTGACCAAAGCGGCTCCCGCTCGAGTTCTTGAGGACTCGCTCCTGTTAGCAAAACGCGTTACAGCCCTTTGCAAAATCTTTCTCGCGCGCTCCGTTTTTGGTAAGTCGGCCTTATTCGACCCTTTTTAAGGGACCCTTAAAAAAAGAGCACAGGGCAAGGCGCTGTATGTACCCCAAGTTCCATTGCCGTGCTCCTTTTAAGTGGTTCTGATGAAGCGAATTGCTACAAGCGCCTGCTGATTCCCTCCGTGCAGCTGTAAAGACATGCAAATTAGGCCGTCCTGCTCTGTAGCGGCCTTCTGCCATTATCCCCGGCAGTGGGCCGTCCTTTCACTTTTCTTTATTTGCATAAGCCTAATGTATCTCAGGTTAAATGTTTTGACATTTTTAAACTCGACAAACCCTTTCCAGTGGTGTTTTTCTTGGACGTGTCATTTGTTTCAATCAGTTCTGCACCTTATTTGGCCATGTTTTGGCTTAGAAATGATATGGTCCACGGGGTCACCATGAGTAGAGCAGCATCCGCGTTCCGCCGAGGCCTAGTTTAGGCTGTTTGTTGGTTATACTCTGGTTTCTCTTCAGATCGAATAAATCTTTCGCCTTTTACTAAAGATTTCCGTGGAGAGGAACAACCATGAGTTTCAGAGAATTTTTTGATGCCTAGCTGATGCTGGGCTTCGGTAATTTGGTGAAAAATAGCTCGAGTTCCCTTGATTTGGCAAGACCTTGAGACAGCGTTAGTGTTGTTCTTGGTGGTGGTGGTCAAGAAGGGATAGTAAAACGATTCGACTGGGCCATTGAGCTATGGGACCATTGGACGGTTTCGGGTGTTTCTTTGGCTTTGCGCGCTTGGCCTCAAATGAAAGTTGACGGTGTAGCCGACCAAAGCGGCTCCCGCTCGAGTTCTTGAGGACTCGCTCCTGTTAGCAAAACGCATTACAGCCCTTTGCAAAATCTTTCTTGCGCGCTCCGTTTTTGGTAAGTCGGCCTTATTCGACCCTTTTTAAGGGACCCTTTAAAAAAGAGCACAGGGCAAGGCGCTGTATGTACCCCAAGTTCCATTGCCGTGCGCCTTTTAAGTGGTTCTGATGAAGCGAATTGCTACAAGCGCCTGCTGATTCCCTCCGTGCAGCTGTAAAGACATGCAAATTAGGCCGTCCTGCTCTGTAGCGGCCTTCTGCCATTATCCCCGGCAGTGGGCCGTCCTTTCACTTTTCTTTATTTGCATAAGCCTAATGTATCTCAGGTTAAATGTTTTGACTATTTTAAACTCGACAAACCCTTTCCAGTGGTGTTTTTCTTGGACGTGTCATTTGTTTCAATCAGTTCTGCACCTTATTTGGCCATGTTTTGGCTTAGAAATGATATGGTCCACGGGGTCACCATGAGTAGAGCAGCATCCACGTTCCGCCGAGGCCTAGTTTAGGCTGTTTGTTGGTTATACTCTGGTTTCTCTTCAGATCGAATAAATCTTTCGCCTTTTACTAAAGATTTCCGTGGAGAGGAACAACCATGAGTTTCAGAGAATTTTTTGATGCCTAGCTGATGCTGGGCTTCGGTAATTTGGTGAAAAATAGCTCGAGTTCCCTTGATTTGGCAAGACCCTGAGACAGCGTTAGTGTTGTTGTTGGTGGTGGTGGTTAAGAAGGGATAGTAAAACGATTCGACTGGGCCATTGAGCTATGGGACCATTGGACGGTTTCGGGTGTTTCTTTGGCTTTGCGCGCTTGGCCTCAAATGAAAGTTGACGGTGTAGCCGACCAAAGCGGCTCCCGCTCGAGTTCTTGAGGACTCGCTCCTGTTAGCAAAACGCGTTACAGCCCTTTGCAAAATCTTTCTCGCGCGCTCCGTTTTTGGTAAGTCGGCCTTATTCGACCCTTTAAAAAAGAGCACAGGGCAAGGCGCTGTATGTACCCCAAGTTCCATTGCCGTGCGCCTTTTAAGTGGTTCTGATGAAGCGAATTGCTACAAGCGCCTGCTGATTCCCTCCGTGCAGCTGTAAAGACATGCAAATTAGGCCGTCCTGCTCTGTAGCGGCCTTCTGCCATTATCCCTGGCAGTGGGCCGTCCTTTCACTTTTCTTTATTTGCATAAGCCTAATGTATCTCAGGTTAAATGTTTTGACATTTTTAAACTCGACAAACCCTTTCCAGTGGTGTTTTTCTTGGACGTGTCATTTGTTTCAATCAGTTCTGCACCTTATTTGGCCATGTTTTGGCTTAGAAATGATATGGTCCACGGGGTCACCATGAGTAGAGCAGCATCCGCGTTCCGCCGAGGCCTAGTTTAGGCTGTTTGTTGGTTATACTCTGGTTTCTCTTCAGATCGAATAAATCTTTCGCCTTTTACTAAAGATTTCCGTGGAGAGGAACAACCATGAGTTTCAGAGAATTTTTTGATGCCTAGCTGATGCTGGGCTTCGCTAATTTGGTGAAAAATAGCTCGAGTTCCCTTGATTTGGCAAGACCTTGAGACAGCGTTAGTGTTGTTGTTGGTGGTGGTGGTCAAGAAGGGATAGTAAAACGATTCGACTGGGCCATTGAGCTATGGGACCATTGGACGGTTTCGGGTGTTTCTTTGGCTTTGCCCGCTTGGCCTCAAATGAAAGTTGACGGTGTAGCCGACCAAAGCGGCTCCCGCTCGAGTTCTTGAGGACTCGCTCCTGTTAGCAAAACGCGTTACAGCCCTTTGCAAAATCTTTCTCGCGCGCTCCGTTTTTGGTAAGTCGGCCTTATTCGACCCTTTAAAAAAGAGCACAGGGCAAGGCGCTGTATGTACCCCAAGTTCCATTGCCGTGCGCCTTTTAAGTGGTTCTGATGAAGCGAATTGCTACAAGCGCCTGCTGATTCCCTCCGTGCAGCTGTAAAGACATGCAAATTAGGCCGTCCTGCTCTGTAGCGGCCTTCTGCCATTATCCCTGGCAGTGGGCCGTCCTTTCACTTTTCTTTATTTGCATAAGCCTAATGTATCTCAGGTTAAATGTTTTGACATTTTTAAACTCGACAAACCCTTTCCAGTGGTGTTTTTCTTGGACGTGTCATTTGTTTCAATCAGTTCTGCACCTTATTTGGCCATGTTTTGGCTTAGAAATGATATGGTCCACGGGGTCACCATGAGTAGAGCAGCATCCGCGTTCCGCCGAGGCCTAGTTTAGGCTGTTTGTTGGTTATACTCTGGTTTCTCTTCAGATCGAATAAATCTTTCGCCTTTTACTAAAGATTTCCGTGGAGAGGAACAACCATGAGTTTCAGAGAATTTTTTGATGCCTAGCTGATGCTGGGCTTCGCTAATTTGGTGAAAAATAGCTCGAGTTCCCTTGATTTGGCAAGACCTTGAGACAGCGTTAGTGTTGTTGTTGGTGGTGGTGGTCAAGAAGGGATAGTAAAACGATTCGACTGGGCCATTGAGCTATGGGACCATTGGACGGTTTCGGGTGTTTCTTTGGCTTTGCGCGCTTGGCCTCAAATGAAAGTTGACGGTGTAGCCGACCAAAGCGGCTCCCGCTCGAGTTCTTGAGGACTCGCTCCTGTTAGCAAAACGCGTTACAGCCCTTTGCAAAATCTTTCTCGCGCGCTCCGTTTTTGGTAAGTCGGCCTTATTCGACCCTTTAAAAAAGAGCACAGGGCAAGGCGCTGTATGTACCCCAAGTTCCATTGCCGTGCGCCTTTTAAGTGGTTCTGATGAAGCGAATTGCTACAAGCGCCTGCTGATTCCCTCCGTGCAGCTGTAAAGACATGCAAATTAGGCCGTCCTGCTCTGTAGCGGCCTTCTGCCATTATCCCTGGCAGTGGGCCGTCCTTTCACTTTTCTTTATTTGCATAAGCCTAATGTATCTCAGGTTAAATGTTTTGACATTTTTAAACTCGACAAACCCTTTCCAGTGGTGTTTTTCTTGGACGTGTCATTTGTTTCAATCAGTTCTGCACCTTATTTGGCCATGTTTTGGCTTAGAAATGATATGGTCCACGGGGTCACCATGAGTAGAGCAGCATCCGCGTTCCGCCGAGGCCTAGTTTAGGCTGTTTGTTGGTTATACTCTGGTTTCTCTTCAGATCGAATAAATCTTTCGCCTTTTACTAAAGATTTCCGTGGAGAGGAACAACCATGAGTTTCAGAGAATTTTTTGATGCCTAGCTGATGCTGGGCTTCGCTAATTTGGTGAAAAATAGCTCGAGTTCCCTTGATTTGGCAAGACCTTGAGACAGCGTTAGTGTTGTTGTTGGTGGTGGTGGTCAAGAAGGGATAGTAAAACGATTCGACTGGGCCATTGAGCTATGGGACCATTGGACGGTTTCGGGTGTTTCTTTGGCTTTGCGCGCTTGGCCTCAAATGAAAGTTGACGGTGTAGCCGACCAAAGCGGCTCCCGCTCGAGTTCTTGAGGACTCGCTCCTGTTAGCAAAACGCGTTACAGCCCTTTGCAAAATCTTTCTCGCGTGCTCCGTTTTTGGTAAGTCGGCCTTATTCAACCCTTTTTAAGGGACCCTTTAAAAAAGAGCACAGGGCAAGGCGCTGTATGTACCCCAAGTTCCATTGCTGTGCGCCTTTTAAGTGGTTCTGATGAAGCGAATTGCTACAAGCGCCTGCTGATTCCCTCCGTGCAGCTGTAAAGACATGCAAATTAGGCCGTCCTGCTCTGTAGCGGCCTTCTGCCATTATCCCCGGCAGTGGGCCGTCCTTTCACTTTTCTTTATTTGCATAACCCTAATGTATCTCAGGTTAAATGTTTTGACATTTTTAAACTCGACAAACCCTTTCCAGTGGTGTTTTTCTTGGACGTGTCATTTGTTTCAATCAGTTCTGCACCTTATTTGGCCATGTTTTGGCTTAGAAATGATATGGTCCACGGGGTCACCATGAGTAGAGCAGCATCCGCGTTCCGCCGAGGCCTAGTTTAGGCTGTTTGTTGGTTATACTCTGGTTTCTCTTCAGATCGAATAAATCTTTCGCCTTTTACTAAAGATTTCCGTGGAGAGGAACAACCATGAGTTTCAGAGAATTTTTTGATGCCTAGCTGATGCTGGGCTTCGGTAATTTGGTGAAAAATAGCTCGAGTTCCCTTGATTTGGCAAGACCCTGAGACAGCGTTAGTGTTGTTGTTGGTGGTGGTGGTCAAGAAGGGATAGTAAAACGATTCGACTGGGCCATTGAGCTATGGGACCATTGGACGGTTTCGGGTGTTTCTTTGGCTTTGCGCGCTTGGCCTCAAATGAAAGTTGACGGTGTAGCTGACCAAAGCGGCTCCCGCTCGAGTTCTTGAGGACTCGCTCCTGTTAGCAAAACGCGTTACAGCCCTTTGCAAAATCTTTCTCGCGCGCTCCGTTTTTGGTAAGTCGGCCTTATTCGACCCTTTTTAAGGGACCCTTAAAAAAAGAGCACAGGGCAAGGCGCTGTATGTACCCCAAGTTCCATTGCCGTGCTCCTTTTAAGTGGTTCTGATGAAGCGAATTGCTACAAGCGCCTGCTGATTCCCTCCGTGCAGCTGTAAAGACATGCAAATTAGGCCGTCCTGCTCTGTAGCGGCCTTCTGCCATTATCCCCGGCAGTGGGCCGTCCTTTCACTTTTCTTTATTTGCATAAGCCTAATGTATCTCAGGTTAAATGTTTTGACATTTTTAAACTCGACAAACCCTTTCCAGTGGTGTTTTTCTTGGACGTGTCATTTGTTTCAATCAGTTCTGCACCTTATTTGGCCATGTTTTGGCTTAGAAATGATATGGTCCACGGGGTCACCATGAGTAGAGCAGCATCCGCGTTCCGCCGAGGCCTAGTTTAGGCTGTTTGTTGGTTATACTCTGGTTTCTCTTCAGATCGAATAAATCTTTCGCCTTTTACTAAAGATTTCCGTGGAGAGGAACAACCATGAGTTTCAGAGAATTTTTTGATGCCTAGCTGATGCTGGGCTTCGGTAATTTGGTGAAAAATAGCTCGAGTTCCCTTGATTTGGCAAGACCTTGAGACAGCGTTAGTGTTGTTCTTGGTGGTGGTGGTCAAGAAGGGATAGTAAAACGATTCGACTGGGCCATTGAGCTATGGGACCATTGGACGGTTTCGGGTGTTTCTTTGGCTTTGCGCGCTTGGCCTCAAATGAAAGTTGACGGTGTAGCCGACCAAAGCGGCTCCCGCTCGAGTTCTTGAGGACTCGCTCCTGTTAGCAAAACGCATTACAGCCCTTTGCAAAATCTTTCTTGCGCGCTCCGTTTTTGGTAAGTCGGCCTTATTCGACCCTTTTTAAGGGACCCTTTAAAAAAGAGCACAGGGCAAGGCGCTGTATGTACCCCAAGTTCCATTGCCGTGCGCCTTTTAAGTGGTTCTGATGAAGCGAATTGCTACAAGCGCCTGCTGATTCCCTCCGTGCAGCTGTAAAGACATGCAAATTAGGCCGTCCTGCTCTGTAGCGGCCTTCTGCCATTATCCCCGGCAGTGGGCCGTCCTTTCACTTTTCTTTATTTGCATAAGCCTAATGTATCTCAGGTTAAATGTTTTGACTATTTTAAACTCGACAAACCCTTTCCAGTGGTGTTTTTCTTGGACGTGTCATTTGTTTCAATCAGTTCTGCACCTTATTTGGCCATGTTTTGGCTTAGAAATGATATGGTCCACGGGGTCACCATGAGTAGAGCAGCATCCACGTTCCGCCGAGGCCTAGTTTAGGCTGTTTGTTGGTTATACTCTGGTTTCTCTTCAGATCGAATAAATCTTTCGCCTTTTACTAAAGATTTCCGTGGAGAGGAACAACCATGAGTTTCAGAGAATTTTTTGATGCCTAGCTGATGCTGGGCTTCGGTAATTTGGTGAAAAATAGCTCGAGTTCCCTTGATTTGGCAAGACCCTGAGACAGCGTTAGTGTTGTTGTTGGTGGTGGTGGTCAAGAAGGGATAGTAAAACGATTCGACTGGGCCATTGAGCTATGGGACCATTGGACGGTTTCGGGTGTTTCTTTGGCTTTGCGCGCTTGGCCTCAAATGAAAGTTGACGGTGTAGCTGACCAAAGCGGCTCCCGCTCGAGTTCTTGAGGACTCGCTCCTGTTAGCAAAACGCGTTACAGCCCTTTGCAAAATCTTTCTCGCGCGCTCCGTTTTTGGTAAGTCGGCCTTATTCGACCCTTTTTAAGGGACCCTTAAAAAAAGAGCACAGGGCAAGGCGCTGTATGTACCCCAAGTTCCATTGCCGTGCTCCTTTTAAGTGGTTCTGATGAAGCGAATTGCTACAAGCGCCTGCTGATTCCCTCCGTGCAGCTGTAAAGACATGCAAATTAGGCCGTCCTGCTCTGTAGCGGCCTTCTGCCATTATCCCCGGCAGTGGGCCGTCCTTTCACTTTTCTTTATTTGCATAAGCCTAATGTATCTCAGGTTAAATGTTTTGACATTTTTAAACTCGACAAACCCTTTCCAGTGGTGTTTTTCTTGGACGTGTCATTTGTTTCAATCAGTTCTGCACCTTATTTGGCCATGTTTTGGCTTAGAAATGATATGGTCCACGGGGTCACCATGAGTAGAGCAGCATCCGCGTTCCGCCGAGGCCTAGTTTAGGCTGTTTGTTGGTTATACTCTGGTTTCTCTTCAGATCGAATAAATCTTTCGCCTTTTACTAAAGATTTCCGTGGAGAGGAACAACCATGAGTTTCAGAGAATTTTTTGATGCCTAGCTGATGCTGGGCTTCGGTAATTTGGTGAAAAATAGCTCGAGTTCCCTTGATTTGGCAAGACCCTGAGACAGCGTTAGTGTTGTTGTTGGTGGTGGTGGTTAAGAAGGGATAGTAAAACGATTCGACTGGGCCATTGAGCTATGGGACCATTGGACGGTTTCGGGTGTTTCTTTGGCTTTGCGCGCTTGGCCTCAAATGAAAGTTGACGGTGTAGCCGACCAAAGCGGCTCCCGCTCGAGTTCTTGAGGACTCGCTCCTGTTAGCAAAACGCGTTACAGCCCTTTGCAAAATCTTTCTCGCGCGCTCCGTTTTTGGTAAGTCGGCCTTATTCGACCCTTTAAAAAAGAGCACAGGGCAAGGCGCTGTATGTACCCCAAGTTCCATTGCCGTGCGCCTTTTAAGTGGTTCTGATGAAGCGAATTGCTACAAGCGCCTGCTGATTCCCTCCGTGCAGCTGTAAAGACATGCAAATTAGGCCGTCCTGCTCTGTAGCGGCCTTCTGCCATTATCCCTGGCAGTGGGCCGTCCTTTCACTTTTCTTTATTTGCATAAGCCTAATGTATCTCAGGTTAAATGTTTTGACATTTTTAAACTCGACAAACCCTTTCCAGTGGTGTTTTTCTTGGACGTGTCATTTGTTTCAATCAGTTCTGCACCTTATTTGGCCATGTTTTGGCTTAGAAATGATATGGTCCACGGGGTCACCATGAGTAGAGCAGCATCCGCGTTCCGCCGAGGCCTAGTTTAGGCTGTTTGTTGGTTATACTCTGGTTTCTCTTCAGATCGAATAAATCTTTCGCCTTTTACTAAAGATTTCCGTGGAGAGGAACAACCATGAGTTTCAGAGAATTTTTTGATGCCTAGCTGATGCTGGGCTTCGCTAATTTGGTGAAAAATAGCTCGAGTTCCCTTGATTTGGCAAGACCTTGAGACAGCGTTAGTGTTGTTGTTGGTGGTGGTGGTCAAGAAGGGATAGTAAAACGATTCGACTGGGCCATTGAGCTATGGGACCATTGGACGGTTTCGGGTGTTTCTTTGGCTTTGCGCGCTTGGCCTCAAATGAAAGTTGACGGTGTAGCCGACCAAAGCGGCTCCCGCTCGAGTTCTTGAGGACTCGCTCCTGTTAGCAAAACGCGTTACAGCCCTTTGCAAAATCTTTCTCGCGCGCTCCGTTTTTGGTAAGTCGGCCTTATTCGACCCTTTTTAAGGGACCCTTAAAAAAAGAGCACAGGGCAAGGCGCTGTATGTACCCCAAGTTCCATTGCCGTGCTCCTTTTAAGTGGTTCTGATGAAGCGAATTGCTACAAGCGCCTGCTGATTCCCTCCGTGCAGCTGTAAAGACATGCAAATTAGGCCGTCCTGCTCTGTAGCGGCCTTCTGCCATTATCCCCGGCAGTGGGCCGTCCTTTCACTTTTCTTTATTTGCATAACCCTAATGTATCTCAGGTTAAATGTTTTGACATTTTTAAACTCGACAAACCCTTTCCAGTGGTGTTTTTCTTGGACGTGTCATTTGTTTCAATCAGTTCTGCACCTTATTTGGCCATGTTTTGGCTTAGAAATGATATGGTCCACGGGGTCACCATGAGTAGAGCAGCATCCGCGTTCCGCCGAGGCCTAGTTTAGGCTGTTTGTTGGTTATACTCTGGTTTCTCTTCAGATCGAATAAATCTTTCGCCTTTTACTAAAGATTTCCGTGGAGAGGAACAACCATGAGTTTCAGAGAATTTTTTGATGCCTAGCTGATGCTGGGCTTCGGTAATTTGGTGAAAAATAGCTCGAGTTCCCTTGATTTGGCAAGACCCTGAGACAGCGTTAGTGTTGTTGTTGGTGGTGGTGGTCAAGAAGGGATAGTAAAACGATTCGACTGGGCCATTGAGCTATGGGACCATTGGACGGTTTCGGGTGTTTCTTTGGCTTTGCGCGCTTGGCCTCAAATGAAAGTTGACGGTGTAGCTGACCAAAGCGGCTCCCGCTCGAGTTCTTGAGGACTCGCTCCTGTTAGCAAAACGCGTTACAGCCCTTTGCAAAATCTTTCTCGCGCGCTCCGTTTTTGGTAAGTCGGCCTTATTCGACCCTTTTTAAGGGACCCTTAAAAAAAGAGCACAGGGCAAGGCGCTGTATGTACCCCAAGTTCCATTGCCGTGCTCCTTTTAAGTGGTTCTGATGAAGCGAATTGCTACAAGCGCCTGCTGATTCCCTCCGTGCAGCTGTAAAGACATGCAAATTAGGCCGTCCTGCTCTGTAGCGGCCTTCTGCCATTATCCCCGGCAGTGGGCCGTCCTTTCACTTTTCTTTATTTGCATAAGCCTAATGTATCTCAGGTTAAATGTTTTGACATTTTTAAACTCGACAAACCCTTTCCAGTGGTGTTTTTCTTGGACGTGTCATTTGTTTCAATCAGTTCTGCACCTTATTTGGCCATGTTTTGGCTTAGAAATGATATGGTCCACGGGGTCACCATGAGTAGAGCAGCATCCGCGTTCCGCCGAGGCCTAGTTTAGGCTGTTTGTTGGTTATACTCTGGTTTCTCTTCAGATCGAATAAATCTTTCGCCTTTTACTAAAGATTTCCGTGGAGAGGAACAACCATGAGTTTCAGAGAATTTTTTGATGCCTAGCTGATGCTGGGCTTCGGTAATTTGGTGAAAAATAGCTCGAGTTCCCTTGATTTGGCAAGACCCTGAGACAGCGTTAGTGTTGTTGTTGGTGGTGGTGGTTAAGAAGGGATAGTAAAACGATTCGACTGGGCCATTGAGCTATGGGACCATTGGACGGTTTCGGGTGTTTCTTTGGCTTTGCGCGCTTGGCCTCAAATGAAAGTTGACGGTGTAGCCGACCAAAGCGGCTCCCGCTCGAGTTCTTGAGGACTCGCTCCTGTTAGCAAAACGCGTTACAGCCCTTTGCAAAATCTTTCTCGCGCGCTCCGTTTTTGGTAAGTCGGCCTTATTCGACCCTTTAAAAAAGAGCACAGGGCAAGGCGCTGTATGTACCCCAAGTTCCATTGCCGTGCGCCTTTTAAGTGGTTCTGATGAAGCGAATTGCTACAAGCGCCTGCTGATTCCCTCCGTGCAGCTGTAAAGACATGCAAATTAGGCCGTCCTGCTCTGTAGCGGCCTTCTGCCATTATCCCCAGCAGTGGGCCGTCCTTTCACTTTTCTTTATTTGCATAAGCCTAATGTATCTCAGGTTAAATGTTTTGACTATTTTAAACTCGACAAACCCTTTCCAGTGGTGTTTTTCTTGGACGTGTCATTTGTTTCAATCAGTTCTGCACCTTATTTGGCCATGTTTTGGCTTAGAAATGATATGGTCCACGGGGTCACCATGAGTAGAGCAGCATCCACGTTCCGCCGAGGCCTAGTTTAGGCTGTTTGTTGGTTATACTCTGGTTTCTCTTCAGATCGAATAAATCTTTCGCCTTTTACTAAAGATTTCCGTGGAGAGGAACAACCATGAGTTTCAGAGAATTTTTTGATGCCTAGCTGATGCTGGGCTTCGGTAATTTGGTGAAAAATAGCTCGAGTTCCCTTGATTTGGCAAGACCCTGAGACAGCGTTAGTGTTGTTGTTGGTGGTGGTGGTTAAGAAGGGATAGTAAAACGATTCGA
>NW_027507790.1:50866434-50881434 GCF_037356315.1 Lithobates pipiens
GCTGGGCTTCGGTAATTTGGTGAAAAATAGCTCGAGTTCCCTTGATTTGGCAAGACCTTGAGACAGCGTTAGTGTTGTTGTTGGTGTTGTTGTTGGTGGTGGTGGTTAAGAAGGGATAGTAAAACGATTCGACTGGGCCATTGAGCTATGGGACCATTGGACGGATTCGGGTGTTTCTTTGGCTTTGCGCGCTTGGCCTCAAATGAAAGTTGACGGTGTAGCCGACCAAAGCGGCTCCCGCTCGAGTTCTTGAGGACTCGCTCCTGTTAGCAAAACGCGTTACAGCCCTTTGCAAAATCTTTCTCGCGCGCTCCGTTTTTGGTAAGTCGGCCTTATTCGACCCTTTTTAAGGGACCCTTAAAAAAAGAGCACAGGGCAAGGCGCTGTATGTACCCCAAGTTCCATTGCCGTGCTCCTTTTAAGTGGTTCTGATGAAGCAAATTGCTACAAGCGCCTGCTGATTCCCTCCGTGCAGCTGTAAAGACATGCAAATTAGGCCGTCCTGCTCTGTAGCGGCCTTCTGCCATTATCCCCGGCAGTGGGCCGTCCTTTCACTTTTCTTTATTTGCATAACCCTAATGTATCTCAGGTTAAATGTTTTGACATTTTTAAACTCGACAAACCCTTTCCAGTGGTGTTTTTCTTGGACGTGTCATTTGTTTCAATCAGTTCTGCACCTTATTTGGCCATGTTTTGGCTTAGAAATGATATGGTCCACGGGGTCACCATGAGTAGAGCAGCATCCGCGTTCCGCCGAGGCCTAGTTTAGGCTGTTTGTTGGTTATACTCTGGTTTCTCTTCAGATCGAATAAATCTTTCGCCTTTTACTAAAGATTTCCGTGGAGAGGAACAACCATGAGTTTCAGAGAATTTTTTGATGCCTAGCTGATGCTGGGCTTCGGTAATTTGGTGAAAAATAGCTCGAGTTCCCTTGATTTGGCAAGACCTTGAGACAGCGTTAGTGTTGTTGTTGGTGTTGTTGTTGGTGGTGGTGGTCAAGAAGGGATAGTAAAACGATTCGACTGGGCCATTGAGCTATGGGACCATTGGACGGTTTCGGGTGTTTCTTTGGCTTTGCGCGCTTGGCCTCAAATGAAAGTTGACGGTGTAGCCGACCAAAGCGGCTCCCGCTCGAGTTCTTGAGGACTCGCTCCTGTTAGCAAAACGCGTTACAGCCCTTTGCAAAATCTTTCTTGCGCGCTCCGTTTTTGGTAAGTCGGCCTTATTCGACCCTTTTTAAGGGACCCTTTAAAAAAGAGCACAGGGCAAGGCGCTGTATGTACCCCAAGTTCCATTGCCGTGCGCCTTTTAAGTGGTTCTGATGAAGCGAATTGCTACAAGCGCCTGCTGATTCCCTCCGTGCAGCTGTAAAGACATGCAAATTAGGCCGTCCTGCTCTGTAGCGGCCTTCTGCCATTATCCCCGGCAGTGGGCCGTCCTTTCACTTTTCTTTATTTGCATAAGCCTAATGTATCTCAGGTTAAATGTTTTGACTATTTTAAACTCGACAAACCCTTTCCAGTGGTGTTTTTCTTGGACGTGTCATTTGTTTCAATCAGTTCTGCACCTTATTTGGCCATGTTTTGGCTTAGAAATGATATGGTCCACGGGGTCACCATGAGTAGAGCAGCATCCACGTTCCGCCGAGGCCTAGTTTAGGCTGTTTGTTGGTTATACTCTGGTTTCTCTTCAGATCGAATAAATCTTTCGCCTTTTACTAAAGATTTCCGTGGAGAGGAACAACCATGAGTTTCAGAGAATTTTTTGATGCCTAGCTGATGCTGGGCTTCGGTAATTTGGTGAAAAATAGCTCGAGTTCCCTTGATTTGGCAAGACCCTGAGACAGCGTTAGTGTTGTTGTTGGTGGTGGTGGTTAAGAAGGGATAGTAAAACGATTCGACTGGGCCATTGAGCTATGGGACCATTGGACGGATTCGGGTGTTTCTTTGGCTTTGCGCGCTTGGCCTCAAATGAAAGTTGACGGTGTAGCCGACCAAAGCGGCTCCCGCTCGAGTTCTTGAGGACTCGCTCCTGTTAGCAAAACGCGTTACAGCCCTTTGCAAAATCTTTCTCGCGCGCTCCGTTTTTGGTAAGTCGGCCTTATTCGACCCTTTTTAAGGGACCCTTAAAAAAAGAGCACAGGGCAAGGCGCTGTATGTACCCCAAGTTCCATTGCCGTGCTCCTTTTAAGTGGTTCTGATGAAGCAAATTGCTACAAGCGCCTGCTGATTCCCTCCGTGCAGCTGTAAAGACATGCAAATTAGGCCGTCCTGCTCTGTAGCGGCCTTCTGCCATTATCCCCGGCAGTGGGCCGTCCTTTCACTTTTCTTTATTTGCATAACCCTAATGTATCTCAGGTTAAATGTTTTGACATTTTTAAACTCGACAAACCCTTTCCAGTGGTGTTTTTCTTGGACGTGTCATTTGTTTCAATCAGTTCTGCACCTTATTTGGCCATGTTTTGGCTTAGAAATGATATGGTCCACGGGGTCACCATGAGTAGAGCAGCATCCGCGTTCCGCCGAGGCCTAGTTTAGGCTGTTTGTTGGTTATACTCTGGTTTCTCTTCAGATCGAATAAATCTTTCGCCTTTTACTAAAGATTTCCGTGGAGAGGAACAACCATGAGTTTCAGAGAATTTTTTGATGCCTAGCTGATGCTGGGCTTCGGTAATTTGGTGAAAAATAGCTCGAGTTCCCTTGATTTGGCAAGACCTTGAGACAGCGTTAGTGTTGTTGTTGGTGTTGTTGTTGGTGGTGGTGGTCAAGAAGGGATAGTAAAACGATTCGACTGGGCCATTGAGCTATGGGACCATTGGACGGTTTCGGGTGTTTCTTTGGCTTTGCGCGCTTGGCCTCAAATGAAAGTTGACGGTGTAGCCGACCAAAGCGGCTCCCGCTCGAGTTCTTGAGGACTCGCTCCTGTTAGCAAAACGCGTTACAGCCCTTTGCAAAATCTTTCTTGCGCGCTCCGTTTTTGGTAAGTCGGCCTTATTCGACCCTTTTTAAGGGACCCTTTAAAAAAGAGCACAGGGCAAGGCGCTGTATGTACCCCAAGTTCCATTGCCGTGCGCCTTTTAAGTGGTTCTGATGAAGCGAATTGCTACAAGCGCCTGCTGATTCCCTCCGTGCAGCTGTAAAGACATGCAAATTAGGCCGTCCTGCTCTGTAGCGGCCTTCTGCCATTATCCCCGGCAGTGGGCCGTCCTTTCACTTTTCTTTATTTGCATAAGCCTAATGTATCTCAGGTTAAATGTTTTGACTATTTTAAACTCGACAAACCCTTTCCAGTGGTGTTTTTCTTGGACGTGTCATTTGTTTCAATCAGTTCTGCACCTTATTTGGCCATGTTTTGGCTTAGAAATGATATGGTCCACGGGGTCACCATGAGTAGAGCAGCATCCACGTTCCGCCGAGGCCTAGTTTAGGCTGTTTGTTGGTTATACTCTGGTTTCTCTTCAGATCGAATAAATCTTTCGCCTTTTACTAAAGATTTCCGTGGAGAGGAACAACCATGAGTTTCAGAGAATTTTTTGATGCCTAGCTGATGCTGGGCTTCGGTAATTTGGTGAAAAATAGCTCGAGTTCCCTTGATTTGGCAAGACCCTGAGACAGCGTTAGTGTTGTTGTTGGTGGTGGTGGTTAAGAAGGGATAGTAAAACGATTCGACTGGGCCATTGAGCTATGGGACCATTGGACGGTTTCGGGTGTTTCTTTGGCTTTGCGCGCTTGGCCTCAAATGAAAGTTGACGGTGTAGCCGACCAAAGCGGCTCCCGCTCGAGTTCTTGAGGACTCGCTCCTGTTAGCAAAACGCGTTACAGCCCTTTGCAAAATCTTTCTCGCGCGCTCCGTTTTTGGTAAGTCGGCCTTATTCGACCCTTTAAAAAAGAGCACAGGGCAAGGCGCTGTATGTACCCCAAGTTCCATTGCCGTGTGCCTTTTAAGTGGTTCTGATGAAGCGAATTGCTACAAGCGCCTGCTGATTCCCTCCGTGCAGCTGTAAAGACATGCAAATTAGGCCGTCCTGCTCTGTAGCGGCCTTCTGCCATTATCCCTGGCAGTGGGCCGTCCTTTCACTTTTCTTTATTTGCATAAGCCTAATGTATCTCAGGTTAAATGTTTTGACATTTTTAAACTCGACAAACCCTTTCCAGTGGTGTTTTTCTTGGACGTGTCATTTGTTTCAATCAGTTCTGCACCTTATTTGGCCATGTTTTGGCTTAGAAATGATATGGCCACGGGGTCACCATGAGTAGAGCAGCATCCGCGTTCCGCCGAGGCCTAGTTTAGGCTGTTTGTTGGTTATACTCTGGTTTCTCTTCAGATCGAATAAATCTTTCGCCTTTTACTAAAGATTTCCGTGGAGAGCAACAACCATGAGTTTCAGAGAATTTTTTGATGCCTAGCTGATGCTGGGCTTCGCTAATTTGGTGAAAAATAGCTCGAGTTCCCTTGATTTGGCAAGACCTTGAGACAGCGTTAGTGTTGTTGTTGGTGGTGGTGGTCAAGAAGGGATAGTAAAACGATTCGACTGGGCCATTGAGCTATGGGACCATTGGACGGTTTCGGGTGTTTCTTTGGCTTTGCGCGCTTGGCCTCAAATGAAAGTTGACGGTGTAGCCGACCAAAGCGGCTCCCGCTCGAGTTCTTGAGGACTCGCTCCTGTTAGCAAAACGCGTTACAGCCCTTTGCAAAATCTTTCTCGCGTGCTCCGTTTTTGGTAAGTCGGCCTTATTCAACCCTTTTTAAGGGACCCTTTAAAAAAGAGCACAGGGCAAGGCGCTGTATGTACCCCAAGTTCCATTGCTGTGCGCCTTTTAAGTGGTTCTGATGAAGCGAATTGCTACAAGCGCCTGCTGATTCCCTCCGTGCAGCTGTAAAGACATGCAAATTAGGCCGTCCTGCTCTGTAGCGGCCTTCTGCCATTATCCCCGGCAGTGGGCCGTCCTTTCACTTTTCTTTATTTGCATAACCCTAATGTATCTCAGGTTAAATGTTTTGACATTTTTAAACTCGACAAACCCTTTCCAGTGGTGTTTTTCTTGGACGTGTCATTTGTTTCAATCAGTTCTGCACCTTATTTGGCCATGTTTTGGCTTAGAAATGATATGGTCCACGGGGTCACCATGAGTAGAGCAGCATCCGCGTTCCGCCGAGGCCTAGTTTAGGCTGTTTGTTGGTTATACTCTGGTTTCTCTTCAGATCGAATAAATCTTTCGCCTTTTACTAAAGATTTCCGTGGAGAGGAACAACCATGAGTTTCAGAGAATTTTTTGATGCCTAGCTGATGCTGGGCTTCGGTAATTTGGTGAAAAATAGCTCGAGTTCCCTTGATTTGGCAAGACCTTGAGACAGCGTTAGTGTTGTTGTTGGTGTTGTTGTTGGTGGTGGTGGACAAGAAGGGATAGTAAAACGATTCGACTGGGCCATTGAGCTATGGGACCATTGGACGGTTTCGGGTGTTTCTTTGGCTTTGCGCGCTTGGCCTCAAATGAAAGTTGACGGTGTAGCCGACCAAAGCGGCTCCCGCTCGAGTTCTTGAGGACTCGCTCCTGTTAGCAAAACGCGTTACAGCCCTTTGCAAAATCTTTCTTGCGCGCTCCGTTTTTGGTAAGTCGGCCTTATTCGACCCTTTTTAAGGGACCCTTTAAAAAAGAGCACAGGGCAAGGCGCTGTATGTACCCCAAGTTCCATTGCCGTGCGCCTTTTAAGTGGTTCTGATGAAGCGAATTGCTACAAGCGCCTGCTGATTCCCTCCGTGCAGCTGTAAAGACATGCAAATTAGGCCGTCCTGCTCTGTAGCGGCCTTCTGCCATTATCCCCGGCAGTGGGCCGTCCTTTCACTTTTCTTTATTTGCATAAGCCTAATGTATCTCAGGTTAAATGTTTTGACTATTTTAAACTCGACAAACCCTTTCCAGTGGTGTTTTTCTTGGACGTGTCATTTGTTTCAATCAGTTCTGCACCTTATTTGGCCATGTTTTGGCTTAGAAATGATATGGTCCACGGGGTCACCATGAGTAGAGCAGCATCCACGTTCCGCCGAGGCCTAGTTTAGGCTGTTTGTTGGTTATACTCTGGTTTCTCTTCAGATCGAATAAATCTTTCGCCTTTTACTAAAGATTTCCGTGGAGAGGAACAACCATGAGTTTCAGAGAATTTTTTGATGCCTAGCTGATGCTGGGCTTCGGTAATTTGGTGAAAAATAGCTCGAGTTCCCTTGATTTGGCAAGACCCTGAGACAGCGTTAGTGTTGTTGTTGGTGGTGGTGGTTAAGAAGGGATAGTAAAACGATTCGACTGGGCCATTGAGCTATGGGACCATTGGACGGATTCGGGTGTTTCTTTGGCTTTGCGCGCTTGGCCTCAAATGAAAGTTGACGGTGTAGCCGACCAAAGCGGCTCCCGCTCGAGTTCTTGAGGACTCGCTCCTGTTAGCAAAACGCGTTACAGCCCTTTGCAAAATCTTTCTCGCGCGCTCCGTTTTTGGTAAGTCGGCCTTATTCGACCCTTTTTAAGGGACCCTTAAAAAAAGAGCACAGGGCAAGGCGCTGTATGTACCCCAAGTTCCATTGCCGTGCTCCTTTTAAGTGGTTCTGATGAAGCAAATTGCTACAAGCGCCTGCTGATTCCCTCCGTGCAGCTGTAAAGACATGCAAATTAGGCCGTCCTGCTCTGTAGCGGCCTTCTGCCATTATCCCCGGCAGTGGGCCGTCCTTTCACTTTTCTTTATTTGCATAACCCTAATGTATCTCAGGTTAAATGTTTTGACATTTTTAAACTCGACAAACCCTTTCCAGTGGTGTTTTTCTTGGACGTGTCATTTGTTTCAATCAGTTCTGCACCTTATTTGGCCATGTTTTGGCTTAGAAATGATATGGTCCACGGGGTCACCATGAGTAGAGCAGCATCCGCGTTCCGCCGAGGCCTAGTTTAGGCTGTTTGTTGGTTATACTCTGGTTTCTCTTCAGATCGAATAAATCTTTCGCCTTTTACTAAAGATTTCCGTGGAGAGGAACAACCATGAGTTTCAGAGAATTTTTTGATGCCTAGCTGATGCTGGGCTTCGGTAATTTGGTGAAAAATAGCTCGAGTTCCCTTGATTTGGCAAGACCTTGAGACAGCGTTAGTGTTGTTGTTGGTGTTGTTGTTGGTGGTGGTGGTCAAGAAGGGATAGTAAAACGATTCGACTGGGCCATTGAGCTATGGGACCATTGGACGGTTTCGGGTGTTTCTTTGGCTTTGCGCGCTTGGCCTCAAATGAAAGTTGACGGTGTAGCCGACCAAAGCGGCTCCCGCTCGAGTTCTTGAGGACTCGCTCCTGTTAGCAAAACGCGTTACAGCCCTTTGCAAAATCTTTCTTGCGCGCTCCGTTTTTGGTAAGTCGGCCTTATTCGACCCTTTTTAAGGGACCCTTTAAAAAAGAGCACAGGGCAAGGCGCTGTATGTACCCCAAGTTCCATTGCCGTGCGCCTTTTAAGTGGTTCTGATGAAGCGAATTGCTACAAGCGCCTGCTGATTCCCTCCGTGCAGCTGTAAAGACATGCAAATTAGGCCGTCCTGCTCTGTAGCGGCCTTCTGCCATTATCCCCGGCAGTGGGCCGTCCTTTCACTTTTCTTTATTTGCATAAGCCTAATGTATCTCAGGTTAAATGTTTTGACTATTTTAAACTCGACAAACCCTTTCCAGTGGTGTTTTTCTTGGACGTGTCATTTGTTTCAATCAGTTCTGCACCTTATTTGGCCATGTTTTGGCTTAGAAATGATATGGTCCACGGGGTCACCATGAGTAGAGCAGCATCCACGTTCCGCCGAGGCCTAGTTTAGGCTGTTTGTTGGTTATACTCTGGTTTCTCTTCAGATCGAATAAATCTTTCGCCTTTTACTAAAGATTTCCGTGGAGAGGAACAACCATGAGTTTCAGAGAATTTTTTGATGCCTAGCTGATGCTGGGCTTCGGTAATTTGGTGAAAAATAGCTCGAGTTCCCTTGATTTGGCAAGACCTTGAGACAGCGTTAGTGTTGTTGTTGGTGTTGTTGTTGGTGGTGGTGGTTAAGAAGGGATAGTAAAACGATTCGACTGGGCCATTGAGCTATGGGACCATTGGACGGATTCGGGTGTTTCTTTGGCTTTGCGCGCTTGGCCTCAAATGAAAGTTGACGGTGTAGCCGACCAAAGCGGCTCCCGCTCGAGTTCTTGAGGACTCGCTCCTGTTAGCAAAACGCGTTACAGCCCTTTGCAAAATCTTTCTCGCGCGCTCCGTTTTTGGTAAGTCGGCCTTATTCGACCCTTTTTAAGGGACCCTTAAAAAAAGAGCACAGGGCAAGGCGCTGTATGTACCCCAAGTTCCATTGCCGTGCTCCTTTTAAGTGGTTCTGATGAAGCAAATTGCTACAAGCGCCTGCTGATTCCCTCCGTGCAGCTGTAAAGACATGCAAATTAGGCCGTCCTGCTCTGTAGCGGCCTTCTGCCATTATCCCCGGCAGTGGGCCGTCCTTTCACTTTTCTTTATTTGCATAACCCTAATGTATCTCAGGTTAAATGTTTTGACATTTTTAAACTCGACAAACCCTTTCCAGTGGTGTTTTTCTTGGACGTGTCATTTGTTTCAATCAGTTCTGCACCTTATTTGGCCATGTTTTGGCTTAGAAATGATATGGTCCACGGGGTCACCATGAGTAGAGCAGCATCCGCGTTCCGCCGAGGCCTAGTTTAGGCTGTTTGTTGGTTATACTCTGGTTTCTCTTCAGATCGAATAAATCTTTCGCCTTTTACTAAAGATTTCCGTGGAGAGGAACAACCATGAGTTTCAGAGAATTTTTTGATGCCTAGCTGATGCTGGGCTTCGGTAATTTGGTGAAAAATAGCTCGAGTTCCCTTGATTTGGCAAGACCTTGAGACAGCGTTAGTGTTGTTGTTGGTGTTGTTGTTGGTGGTGGTGGTCAAGAAGGGATAGTAAAACGATTCGACTGGGCCATTGAGCTATGGGACCATTGGACGGTTTCGGGTGTTTCTTTGGCTTTGCGCGCTTGGCCTCAAATGAAAGTTGACGGTGTAGCCGACCAAAGCGGCTCCCGCTCGAGTTCTTGAGGACTCGCTCCTGTTAGCAAAACGCGTTACAGCCCTTTGCAAAATCTTTCTTGCGCGCTCCGTTTTTGGTAAGTCGGCCTTATTCGACCCTTTTTAAGGGACCCTTTAAAAAAGAGCACAGGGCAAGGCGCTGTATGTACCCCAAGTTCCATTGCCGTGCGCCTTTTAAGTGGTTCTGATGAAGCGAATTGCTACAAGCGCCTGCTGATTCCCTCCGTGCAGCTGTAAAGACATGCAAATTAGGCCGTCCTGCTCTGTAGCGGCCTTCTGCCATTATCCCCGGCAGTGGGCCGTCCTTTCACTTTTCTTTATTTGCATAAGCCTAATGTATCTCAGGTTAAATGTTTTGACTATTTTAAACTCGACAAACCCTTTCCAGTGGTGTTTTTCTTGGACGTGTCATTTGTTTCAATCAGTTCTGCACCTTATTTGGCCATGTTTTGGCTTAGAAATGATATGGTCCACGGGGTCACCATGAGTAGAGCAGCATCCACGTTCCGCCGAGGCCTAGTTTAGGCTGTTTGTTGGTTATACTCTGGTTTCTCTTCAGATCGAATAAATCTTTCGCCTTTTACTAAAGATTTCCGTGGAGAGGAACAACCATGAGTTTCAGAGAATTTTTTGATGCCTAGCTGATGCTGGGCTTCGGTAATTTGGTGAAAAATAGCTCGAGTTCCCTTGATTTGGCAAGACCCTGAGACAGCGTTAGTGTTGTTGTTGGTGGTGGTGGTTAAGAAGGGATAGTAAAACGATTCGACTGGGCCATTGAGCTATGGGACCATTGGACGGATTCGGGTGTTTCTTTGGCTTTGCGCGCTTGGCCTCAAATGAAAGTTGACGGTGTAGCCGACCAAAGCGGCTCCCGCTCGAGTTCTTGAGGACTCGCTCCTGTTAGCAAAACGCGTTACAGCCCTTTGCAAAATCTTTCTCGCGCGCTCCGTTTTTGGTAAGTCGGCCTTATTCGACCCTTTTTAAGGGACCCTTAAAAAAAGAGCACAGGGCAAGGCGCTGTATGTACCCCAAGTTCCATTGCCGTGCTCCTTTTAAGTGGTTCTGATGAAGCAAATTGCTACAAGCGCCTGCTGATTCCCTCCGTGCAGCTGTAAAGACATGCAAATTAGGCCGTCCTGCTCTGTAGCGGCCTTCTGCCATTATCCCCGGCAGTGGGCCGTCCTTTCACTTTTCTTTATTTGCATAACCCTAATGTATCTCAGGTTAAATGTTTTGACATTTTTAAACTCGACAAACCCTTTCCAGTGGTGTTTTTCTTGGACGTGTCATTTGTTTCAATCAGTTCTGCACCTTATTTGGCCATGTTTTGGCTTAGAAATGATATGGTCCACGGGGTCACCATGAGTAGAGCAGCATCCGCGTTCCGCCGAGGCCTAGTTTAGGCTGTTTGTTGGTTATACTCTGGTTTCTCTTCAGATCGAATAAATCTTTCGCCTTTTACTAAAGATTTCCGTGGAGAGGAACAACCATGAGTTTCAGAGAATTTTTTGATGCCTAGCTGATGCTGGGCTTCGGTAATTTGGTGAAAAATAGCTCGAGTTCCCTTGATTTGGCAAGACCTTGAGACAGCGTTAGTGTTGTTGTTGGTGTTGTTGTTGGTGGTGGTGGTCAAGAAGGGATAGTAAAACGATTCGACTGGGCCATTGAGCTATGGGACCATTGGACGGTTTCGGGTGTTTCTTTGGCTTTGCGCGCTTGGCCTCAAATGAAAGTTGACGGTGTAGCCGACCAAAGCGGCTCCCGCTCGAGTTCTTGAGGACTCGCTCCTGTTAGCAAAACGCGTTACAGCCCTTTGCAAAATCTTTCTTGCGCGCTCCGTTTTTGGTAAGTCGGCCTTATTCGACCCTTTTTAAGGGACCCTTTAAAAAAGAGCACAGGGCAAGGCGCTGTATGTACCCCAAGTTCCATTGCCGTGCGCCTTTTAAGTGGTTCTGATGAAGCGAATTGCTACAAGCGCCTGCTGATTCCCTCCGTGCAGCTGTAAAGACATGCAAATTAGGCCGTCCTGCTCTGTAGCGGCCTTCTGCCATTATCCCCGGCAGTGGGCCGTCCTTTCACTTTTCTTTATTTGCATAAGCCTAATGTATCTCAGGTTAAATGTTTTGACTATTTTAAACTCGACAAACCCTTTCCAGTGGTGTTTTTCTTGGACGTGTCATTTGTTTCAATCAGTTCTGCACCTTATTTGGCCATGTTTTGGCTTAGAAATGATATGGTCCACGGGGTCACCATGAGTAGAGCAGCATCCACGTTCCGCCGAGGCCTAGTTTAGGCTGTTTGTTGGTTATACTCTGGTTTCTCTTCAGATCGAATAAATCTTTCGCCTTTTACTAAAGATTTCCGTGGAGAGGAACAACCATGAGTTTCAGAGAATTTTTTGATGCCTAGCTGATGCTGGGCTTCGGTAATTTGGTGAAAAATAGCTCGAGTTCCCTTGATTTGGCAAGACCCTGAGACAGCGTTAGTGTTGTTGTTGGTGGTGGTGGTTAAGAAGGGATAGTAAAACGATTCGACTGGGCCATTGAGCTATGGGACCATTGGACGGTTTCGGGTGTTTCTTTGGCTTTGCGCGCTTGGCCTCAAATGAAAGTTGACGGTGTAGCCGACCAAAGCGGCTCCCGCTCGAGTTCTTGAGGACTCGCTCCTGTTAGCAAAACGCGTTACAGCCCTTTGCAAAATCTTTCTCGCGCGCTCCGTTTTTGGTAAGTCGGCCTTATTCGACCCTTTAAAAAAGAGCACAGGGCAAGGCGCTGTATGTACCCCAAGTTCCATTGCCGTGCGCCTTTTAAGTGGTTCTGATGAAGCGAATTGCTACAAGCGCCTGCTGATTCCCTCCGTGCAGCTGTAAAGACATGCAAATTAGGCCGTCCTGCTCTGTAGCGGCCTTCTGCCATTATCCCTGGCAGTGGGCCGTCCTTTCACTTTTCTTTATTTGCATAAGCCTAATGTATCTCAGGTTAAATGTTTTGACATTTTTAAACTCGACAAACCCTTTCCAGTGGTGTTTTTCTTGGACGTGTCATTTGTTTCAATCAGTTCTGCACCTTATTTGGCCATGTTTTGGCTTAGAAATGATATGGCCACGGGGTCACCATGAGTAGAGCAGCATCCGCGTTCCGCCGAGGCCTAGTTTAGGCTGTTTGTTGGTTATACTCTGGTTTCTCTTCAGATCGAATAAATCTTTCGCCTTTTACTAAAGATTTCCGTGGAGAGCAACAACCATGAGTTTCAGAGAATTTTTTGATGCCTAGCTGATGCTGGGCTTCGCTAATTTGGTGAAAAATAGCTCGAGTTCCCTTGATTTGGCAAGACCTTGAGACAGCGTTAGTGTTGTTGTTGGTGGTGGTGGTCAAGAAGGGATAGTAAAACGATTCGACTGGGCCATTGAGCTATGGGACCATTGGACGGATTCGGGTGTTTCTTTGGCTTTGCGCGCTTGGCCTCAAATGAAAGTTGACGGTGTAGCCGACCAAAGCGGCTCCCGCTCGAGTTCTTGAGGACTCGCTCCTGTTAGCAAAACGCGTTACAGCCCTTTGCAAAATCTTTCTCGCGCGCTCCGTTTTTGGTAAGTCGGCCTTATTCGACCCTTTTTAAGGGACCCTTAAAAAAAGAGCACAGGGCAAGGCGCTGTATGTACCCCAAGTTCCATTGCCGTGCTCCTTTTAAGTGGTTCTGATGAAGCAAATTGCTACAAGCGCCTGCTGATTCCCTCCGTGCAGCTGTAAAGACATGCAAATTAGGCCGTCCTGCTCTGTAGCGGCCTTCTGCCATTATCCCCGGCAGTGGGCCGTCCTTTCACTTTTCTTTATTTGCATAACCCTAATGTATCTCAGGTTAAATGTTTTGACATTTTTAAACTCGACAAACCCTTTCCAGTGGTGTTTTTCTTGGACGTGTCATTTGTTTCAATCAGTTCTGCACCTTATTTGGCCATGTTTTGGCTTAGAAATGATATGGTCCACGGGGTCACCATGAGTAGAGCAGCATCCGCGTTCCGCCGAGGCCTAGTTTAGGCTGTTTGTTGGTTATACTCTGGTTTCTCTTCAGATCGAATAAATCTTTCGCCTTTTACTAAAGATTTCCGTGGAGAGGAACAACCATGAGTTTCAGAGAATTTTTTGATGCCTAGCTGATGCTGGGCTTCGGTAATTTGGTGAAAAATAGCTCGAGTTCCCTTGATTTGGCAAGACCTTGAGACAGCGTTAGTGTTGTTGTTGGTGTTGTTGTTGGTGGTGGTGGTCAAGAAGGGATAGTAAAACGATTCGACTGGGCCATTGAGCTATGGGACCATTGGACGGTTTCGGGTGTTTCTTTGGCTTTGCGCGCTTGGCCTCAAATGAAAGTTGACGGTGTAGCCGACCAAAGCGGCTCCCGCTCGAGTTCTTGAGGACTCGCTCCTGTTAGCAAAACGCGTTACAGCCCTTTGCAAAATCTTTCTTGCGCGCTCCGTTTTTGGTAAGTCGGCCTTATTCGACCCTTTTTAAGGGACCCTTTAAAAAAGAGCACAGGGCAAGGCGCTGTATGTACCCCAAGTTCCATTGCCGTGCGCCTTTTAAGTGGTTCTGATGAAGCGAATTGCTACAAGCGCCTGCTGATTCCCTCCGTGCAGCTGTAAAGACATGCAAATTAGGCCGTCCTGCTCTGTAGCGGCCTTCTGCCATTATCCCCGGCAGTGGGCCGTCCTTTCACTTTTCTTTATTTGCATAAGCCTAATGTATCTCAGGTTAAATGTTTTGACTATTTTAAACTCGACAAACCCTTTCCAGTGGTGTTTTTCTTGGACGTGTCATTTGTTTCAATCAGTTCTGCACCTTATTTGGCCATGTTTTGGCTTAGAAATGATATGGTCCACGGGGTCACCATGAGTAGAGCAGCATCCACGTTCCGCCGAGGCCTAGTTTAGGCTGTTTGTTGGTTATACTCTGGTTTCTCTTCAGATCGAATAAATCTTTCGCCTTTTACTAAAGATTTCCGTGGAGAGGAACAACCATGAGTTTCAGAGAATTTTTTGATGCCTAGCTGATGCTGGGCTTCGGTAATTTGGTGAAAAATAGCTCGAGTTCCCTTGATTTGGCAAGACCCTGAGACAGCGTTAGTGTTGTTGTTGGTGGTGGTGGTTAAGAAGGGATAGTAAAACGATTCGACTGGGCCATTGAGCTATGGGACCATTGGACGGATTCGGGTGTTTCTTTGGCTTTGCGCGCTTGGCCTCAAATGAAAGTTGACGGTGTAGCCGACCAAAGCGGCTCCCGCTCGAGTTCTTGAGGACTCGCTCCTGTTAGCAAAACGCGTTACAGCCCTTTGCAAAATCTTTCTCGCGCGCTCCGTTTTTGGTAAGTCGGCCTTATTCGACCCTTTTTAAGGGACCCTTAAAAAAAGAGCACAGGGCAAGGCGCTGTATGTACCCCAAGTTCCATTGCCGTGCTCCTTTTAAGTGGTTCTGATGAAGCAAATTGCTACAAGCGCCTGCTGATTCCCTCCGTGCAGCTGTAAAGACATGCAAATTAGGCCGTCCTGCTCTGTAGCGGCCTTCTGCCATTATCCCCGGCAGTGGGCCGTCCTTTCACTTTTCTTTATTTGCATAACCCTAATGTATCTCAGGTTAAATGTTTTGACATTTTTAAACTCGACAAACCCTTTCCAGTGGTGTTTTTCTTGGACGTGTCATTTGTTTCAATCAGTTCTGCACCTTATTTGGCCATGTTTTGGCTTAGAAATGATATGGTCCACGGGGTCACCATGAGTAGAGCAGCATCCGCGTTCCGCCGAGGCCTAGTTTAGGCTGTTTGTTGGTTATACTCTGGTTTCTCTTCAGATCGAATAAATCTTTCGCCTTTTACTAAAGATTTCCGTGGAGAGGAACAACCATGAGTTTCAGAGAATTTTTTGATGCCTAGC
>NW_027507790.1:50886434-50908934 GCF_037356315.1 Lithobates pipiens
AACCCTTTCCAGTGGTGTTTTTCTTGGACGTGTCATTTGTTTCAATCAGTTCTGCACCTTATTTGGCCATGTTTTGGCTTAGAAATGATATGGTCCACGGGGTCACCATGAGTAGAGCAGCATCCGCGTTCCGCCGAGGCCTAGTTTAGGCTGTTTGTTGGTTATACTCTGGTTTCTCTTCAGATCGAATAAATCTTTCGCCTTTTACTAAAGATTTCCGTGGAGAGGAACAACCATGAGTTTCAGAGAATTTTTTGATGCCTAGCTGATGCTGGGCTTCGGTAATTTGGTGAAAAATAGCTCGAGTTCCCTTGATTTGGCAAGACCCTGAGACAGCGTTAGTGTTGTTGTTGGTGGTGGTGGTCAAGAAGGGATAGTAAAACGATTCGACTGGGCCATTGAGCTATGGGACCATTGGACGGTTTCGGGTGTTTCTTTGGCTTTGCGCGCTTGGCCTCAAATGAAAGTTGACGGTGTAGCCGACCAAAGCGGCTCCCGCTCGAGTTCTTGAGGACTCGCTCCTGTTAGCAAAACGCGTTACAGCCCTTTGCAAAATCTTTCTCGCGTGCTCCGTTTTTGGTAAGTCGGCCTTATTCAACCCTTTTTAAGGGACCCTTTAAAAAAGAGCACAGGGCAAGGCGCTGTATGTACCCCAAGTTCCATTGCTGTGCGCCTTTTAAGTGGTTCTGATGAAGCGAATTGCTACAAGCGCCTGCTGATTCCCTCCGTGCAGCTGTAAAGACATGCAAATTAGGCCGTCCTGCTCTGTAGCGGCCTTCTGCCATTATCCCCGGCAGTGGGCCGTCCTTTCACTTTTCTTTATTTGCATAACCCTAATGTATCTCAGGTTAAATGTTTTGACATTTTTAAACTCGACAAACCCTTTCCAGTGGTGTTTTTCTTGGACGTGTCATTTGTTTCAATCAGTTCTGCACCTTATTTGGCCATGTTTTGGCTTAGAAATGATATGGTCCACGGGGTCACCATGAGTAGAGCAGCATCCGCGTTCCGCCGAGGCCTAGTTTAGGCTGTTTGTTGGTTATACTCTGGTTTCTCTTCAGATCGAATAAATCTTTCGCCTTTTACTAAAGATTTCCGTGGAGAGGAACAACCATGAGTTTCAGAGAATTTTTTGATGCCTAGCTGATGCTGGGCTTCGGTAATTTGGTGAAAAATAGCTCGAGTTCCCTTGATTTGGCAAGACCCTGAGACAGCGTTAGTGTTGTTGTTGGTGGTGGTGGTCAAGAAGGGATAGTAAAATGATTCGACTGGGCCATTGAGCTATGGGACCATTGGACGGTTTCGGGTGTTTCTTTGGCTTTGCGCGCTTGTCCTCAAATGAAAGTTGACGGTGTAGCCGACCAAAGCGGCTCCCGCTCGAGTTCTTGAGGACTCGCTCCTGTTAGCAAAACGCGTTACAGCCCTTTGCAAAATCTTTCTCGCGCGCTCCGTTTTTGGTAAGTCGGCCTTATTCGACCCTTTTTAAGGGACCCTTTAAAAAAGAGCACAGGGCAAGGCGCTGTATGTACCCCAAGTTCCATTGCCGTGCGCCTTTTAAGTGGTTCTGATGAAGCGAATTGCTACAAGCGCCTGCTGATTCCCTCCGTGCAGCTGTAAAGACATGCAAATTAGGCCGTCCTGCTCTGTAGCGGCCTTCTGCCATTATCCCCGGCAGTGGGCCGTCCTTTCACTTTTCTTTATTTGCATAAGCCTAATGTATCTCAGGTTAAATGTTTTGACTATTTTAAACTCGACAAACCCTTTCCAGTGGTGTTTTTCTTGGACGTGTCATTTGTTTCAATCAGTTCTGCACCTTATTTGGCCATGTTTTGGCTTAGAAATGATATGGTCCACGGGGTCACCATGAGTAGAGCAGCATCCACGTTCCGCCGAGGCCTAGTTTAGGCTGTTTGTTGGTTATACTCTGGTTTCTCTTCAGATCGAATAAATCTTTCGCCTTTTACTAAAGATTTCCGTGGAGAGGAACAACCATGAGTTTCAGAGAATTTTTTGATGCCTAGCTGATGCTGGGCTTCGGTAATTTGGTGAAAAATAGCTCGAGTTCCCTTGATTTGGCAAGACCCTGAGACAGCGTTAGTGTTGTTGTTGGTGGTGGTGGTTAAGAAGGGATAGTAAAACGATTCGACTGGGCCATTGAGCTATGGGACCATTGGACGGTTTCGGGTGTTTCTTTGGCTTTGCGCGCTTGGCCTCAAATGAAAGTTGACGGTGTAGCCGACCAAAGCGGCTCCCGCTCGAGTTCTTGAGGACTCGCTCCTGTTAGCAAAACGCGTTACAGCCCTTTGCAAAATCTTTCTCGCGCGCTCCGTTTTTGGTAAGTCGGCCTTATTCGACCCTTTTTAAGGGACCCTTAAAAAAAGAGCACAGGGCAAGGCGCTGTATGTACCCCAAGTTCCATTGCCGTGCTCCTTTTAAGTGGTTCTGATGAAGCGAATTGCTACAAGCGCCTGCTGATTCCCTCCGTGCAGCTGTAAAGACATGCAAATTAGGCCGTCCTGCTCTGTAGCGGCCTTCTGCCATTATCCCCGGCAGTGGGCCGTCCTTTCACTTTTCTTTATTTGCATAACCCTAATGTATCTCAGGTTAAATGTTTTGACATTTTTAAACTCGACAAACCCTTTCCAGTGGTGTTTTTCTTGGACGTGTCATTTGTTTCAATCAGTTCTGCACCTTATTTGGCCATGTTTTGGCTTAGAAATGATATGGTCCACGGGGTCACCATGAGTAGAGCAGCATCCGCGTTCCGCCGAGGCCTAGTTTAGGCTGTTTGTTGGTTATACTCTGGTTTCTCTTCAGATCGAATAAATCTTTCGCCTTTTACTAAAGATTTCCGTGGAGAGGAACAACCATGAGTTTCAGAGAATTTTTTGATGCCTAGCTGATGCTGGGCTTCGCTAATTTGGTGAAAAATAGCTCGAGTTCCCTTGATTTGGCAAGACCCTGAGACAGCGTTAGTGTTGTTGTTGGTGGTGGTGGTCAAGAAGGGATAGTAAAACGATTCGACTGGGCCATTGAGCTATGGGACCATTGGACGGTTTCGGGTGTTTCTTTGGCTTTGCGCGCTTGGCCTCAAATGAAAGTTGACGGTGTAGCCGACCAAAGCGGCTCCCGCTCGAGTTCTTGAGGACTCGCTCCTGTTAGCAAAACGCGTTACAGCCCTTTGCAAAATCTTTCTCGCGTGCTCCGTTTTTGGTAAGTCGGCCTTATTCAACCCTTTTTAAGGGACCCTTTAAAAAAGAGCACAGGGCAAGGCGCTGTATGTACCCCAAGTTCCATTGCTGTGCGCCTTTTAAGTGGTTCTGATGAAGCGAATTGCTACAAGCGCCTGCTGATTCCCTCCGTGCAGCTGTAAAGACATGCAAATTAGGCCGTCCTGCTCTGTAGCGGCCTTCTGCCATTATCCCCGGCAGTGGGCCGTCCTTTCACTTTTCTTTATTTGCATAACCCTAATGTATCTCAGGTTAAATGTTTTGACATTTTTAAACTCGACAAACCCTTTCCAGTGGTGTTTTTCTTGGACGTGTCATTTGTTTCAATCAGTTCTGCACCTTATTTGGCCATGTTTTGGCTTAGAAATGATATGGTCCACGGGGTCACCATGAGTAGAGCAGCATCCGCGTTCCGCCGAGGCCTAGTTTAGGCTGTTTGTTGGTTATACTCTGGTTTCTCTTCAGATCGAATAAATCTTTCGCCTTTTACTAAAGATTTCCGTGGAGAGGAACAACCATGAGTTTCAGAGAATTTTTTGATGCCTAGCTGATGCTGGGCTTCGGTAATTTGGTGAAAAATAGCTCGAGTTCCCTTGATTTGGCAAGACCCTGAGACAGCGTTAGTGTTGTTGTTGGTGGTGGTGGTCAAGAAGGGATAGTAAAATGATTCGACTGGGCCATTGAGCTATGGGACCATTGGACGGTTTCGGGTGTTTCTTTGGCTTTGCGCGCTTGTCCTCAAATGAAAGTTGACGGTGTAGCCGACCAAAGCGGCTCCCGCTCGAGTTCTTGAGGACTCGCTCCTGTTAGCAAAACGCGTTACAGCCCTTTGCAAAATCTTTCTCGCGCGCTCCGTTTTTGGTAAGTCGGCCTTATTCGACCCTTTTTAAGGGACCCTTTAAAAAAGAGCACAGGGCAAGGCGCTGTATGTACCCCAAGTTCCATTGCCGTGCGCCTTTTAAGTGGTTCTGATGAAGCGAATTGCTACAAGCGCCTGCTGATTCCCTCCGTGCAGCTGTAAAGACATGCAAATTAGGCCGTCCTGCTCTGTAGCGGCCTTCTGCCATTATCCCCGGCAGTGGGCCGTCCTTTCACTTTTCTTTATTTGCATAAGCCTAATGTATCTCAGGTTAAATGTTTTGACTATTTTAAACTCGACAAACCCTTTCCAGTGGTGTTTTTCTTGGACGTGTCATTTGTTTCAATCAGTTCTGCACCTTATTTGGCCATGTTTTGGCTTAGAAATGATATGGTCCACGGGGTCACCATGAGTAGAGCAGCATCCACGTTCCGCCGAGGCCTAGTTTAGGCTGTTTGTTGGTTATACTCTGGTTTCTCTTCAGATCGAATAAATCTTTCGCCTTTTACTAAAGATTTCCGTGGAGAGGAACAACCATGAGTTTCAGAGAATTTTTTGATGCCTAGCTGATGCTGGGCTTCGGTAATTTGGTGAAAAATAGCTCGAGTTCCCTTGATTTGGCAAGACCCTGAGACAGCGTTAGTGTTGTTGTTGGTGGTGGTGGTTAAGAAGGGATAGTAAAACGATTCGACTGGGCCATTGAGCTATGGGACCATTGGACGGTTTCGGGTGTTTCTTTGGCTTTGCGCGCTTGGCCTCAAATGAAAGTTGACGGTGTAGCCGACCAAAGCGGCTCCCGCTCGAGTTCTTGAGGACTCGCTCCTGTTAGCAAAACGCGTTACAGCCCTTTGCAAAATCTTTCTCGCGCGCTCCGTTTTTGGTAAGTCGGCCTTATTCGACCCTTTTTAAGGGACCCTTAAAAAAAGAGCACAGGGCAAGGCGCTGTATGTACCCCAAGTTCCATTGCCGTGCTCCTTTTAAGTGGTTCTGATGAAGCGAATTGCTACAAGCGCCTGCTGATTCCCTCCGTGCAGCTGTAAAGACATGCAAATTAGGCCGTCCTGCTCTGTAGCGGCCTTCTGCCATTATCCCCGGCAGTGGGCCGTCCTTTCACTTTTCTTTATTTGCATAACCCTAATGTATCTCAGGTTAAATGTTTTGACATTTTTAAACTCGACAAACCCTTTCCAGTGGTGTTTTTCTTGGACGTGTCATTTGTTTCAATCAGTTCTGCACCTTATTTGGCCATGTTTTGGCTTAGAAATGATATGGTCCACGGGGTCACCATGAGTAGAGCAGCATCCGCGTTCCGCCGAGGCCTAGTTTAGGCTGTTTGTTGGTTATACTCTGGTTTCTCTTCAGATCGAATAAATCTTTCGCCTTTTACTAAAGATTTCCGTGGAGAGGAACAACCATGAGTTTCAGAGAATTTTTTGATGCCTAGCTGATGCTGGGCTTCAGTAATTTGGTGAAAAATAGCTCGAGTTCCCTTGATTTGGCAAGACCTTGAGACAGCGTTAGTGTTGTTGTTGGTGGTGGTGGTCAAGAAGGGATAGTAAAACGATTCGACTGGGCCATTGAGCTATGGGACCATTGGACGGTTTTGGGTGTTTCTTTGGCTTTGCGCGCTTGGCCTCAAATGAAAGTTGACGGTGTAGCCGACCAAAGCGGCTCCCGCTCGAGTTCTTGAGGACTCGCTCCTGTTAGCAAAACGCGTTACAGCCCTTTGCAAAATCTTTCTCGCGCGCTCCGTTTTTGGTAAGTCGGCCTTATTCGACCCTTTTTAAGGGACCCTTAAAAAAAGAGCACAGGGCAAGGCGCTGTATGTACCCCAAGTTCCATTGCCGTGCTCCTTTTAAGTGGTTCTGATGAAGCAAATTGCTACAAGCGCCTGCTGATTCCCTCCGTGCAGCTGTAAAGACATGCAAATTAGGCCGTCCTGCTCTGTAGCGGCCTTCTGCCATTATCCCCGGCAGTGGGCCGTCCTTTCACTTTTCTTTATTTGCATAACCCTAATGTATCTCAGGTTAAATGTTTTGACATTTTTAAACTCGACAAACCCTTTCCAGTGGTGTTTTTCTTGGACGTGTCATTTGTTTCAATCAGTTCTGCACCTTATTTGGCCATGTTTTGGCTTAGAAATGATATGGTCCACGGGGTCACCATGAGTAGAGCAGCATCCGCGTTCCGCCGAGGCCTAGTTTAGGCTGTTTGTTGGTTATACTCTGGTTTCTCTTCAGATCGAATAAATCTTTCGCCTTTTACTAAAGATTTCCGTGGAGAGGAACAACCATGAGTTTCAGAGAATTTTTTGATGCCTAGCTGATGCTGGGCTTCGGTAATTTGGTGAAAAATAGCTCGAGTTCCCTTGATTTGGCAAGACCCTGAGACAGCGTTAGTGTTGTTGTTGGTGGTGGTGGTTAAGAAGGGATAGTAAAACGATTCGACTGGGCCATTGAGCTATGGGACCATTGGACAGTTTCGGGTGTTTCTTTGGCTTTGCGCGCTTGGCCTCAAATGAAAGTTGACGGTGTAGCCGACCAAAGCGGCTCCCGCTCGAGTTCTTGAGGACTCGCTCCTGTTAGCAAAACGCGTTACAGCCCTTTGCAAAATCTTTCTCGCGCGCTCCGTTTTTGGTAAGTCGGCCTTATTCGACCCTTTAAAAAAGAGCACAGGGCAAGGCGCTGTATGTACCCCAAGTTCCATTGCCGTGCGCCTTTTAAGTGGTTCTGATGAAGCGAATTGCTACAAGCGCCTGCTGATTCCCTCCGTGCAGCTGTAAAGACATGCAAATTAGGCCGTCCTGCTCTGTAGCGGCCTTCTGCCATTATCCCTGGCAGTGGGCCGTCCTTTCACTTTTCTTTATTTGCATAAGCCTAATGTATCTCAGGTTAAATGTTTTGACATTTTTAAACTCGACAAACCCTTTCCAGTGGTGTTTTTCTTGGACGTGTCATTTGTTTCAATCAGTTCTGCACCTTATTTGGCCATGTTTTGGCTTAGAAATGATATGGTCCACGGGGTCACCATGAGTAGAGCAGCATCCGCGTTCCGCCGAGGCCTAGTTTAGGCTGTTTGTTGGTTATACTCTGGTTTCTCTTCAGATCGAATAAATCTTTCGCCTTTTACTAAAGATTTCCGTGGAGAGGAACAACCATGAGTTTCAGAGAATTTTTTGATGCCTAGCTGATGCTGGGCTTCGCTAATTTGGTGAAAAATAGCTCGAGTTCCCTTGATTTGGCAAGACCTTGAGACAGCGTTAGTGTTGTTGTTGGTGGTGGTGGTCAAGAAGGGATAGTAAAACGATTCGACTGGGCCATTGAGCTATGGGACCATTGGACGGTTTCGGGTGTTTCTTTGGCTTTGCGCGCTTGTCCTCAAATGAAAGTTGACGGTGTAGCCGACCAAAGCGGCTCCCGCTCGAGTTCTTGAGGACTCGCTCCTGTTAGCAAAACGCGTTACAGCCCTTTGCAAAATCTTTCTCGCGCGCTCCGTTTTTGGTAAGTCGGCCTTATTCGACCCTTTTTAAGGGACCCTTTAAAAAAGAGCACAGGGCAAGGCGCTGTATGTACCCCAAGTTCCATTGCCGTGCGCCTTTTAAGTGGTTCTGATGAAGCGAATTGCTACAAGCGCCTGCTGATTCCCTCCGTGCAGCTGTAAAGACATGCAAATTAGGCCGTCCTGCTCTGTAGCGGCCTTCTGCCATTATCCCCGGCAGTGGGCCGTCCTTTCACTTTTCTTTATTTGCATAAGCCTAATGTATCTCAGGTTAAATGTTTTGACTATTTTAAACTCGACAAACCCTTTCCAGTGGTGTTTTTCTTGGACGTGTCATTTGTTTCAATCAGTTCTGCACCTTATTTGGCCATGTTTTGGCTTAGAAATGATATGGTCCACGGGGTCACCATGAGTAGAGCAGCATCCACGTTCCGCCGAGGCCTAGTTTAGGCTGTTTGTTGGTTATACTCTGGTTTCTCTTCAGATCGAATAAATCTTTCGCCTTTTACTAAAGATTTCCGTGGAGAGGAACAACCATGAGTTTCAGAGAATTTTTTGATGCCTAGCTGATGCTGGGCTTCGCTAATTTGGTGAAAAATAGCTCGAGTTCCCTTGATTTGGCAAGACCCTGAGACAGCGTTAGTGTTGTTGTTGGTGGTGGTGGTTAAGAAGGGATAGTAAAACGATTCGACTGGGCCATTGAGCTATGGGACCATTGGACGGTTTCGGGTGTTTCTTTGGCTTTGCGCGCTTGGCCTCAAATGAAAGTTGACGGTGTAGCCGACCAAAGCGGCTCCCGCTCGAGTTCTTGAGGACTCGCTCCTGTTAGCAAAACGCGTTACAGCCCTTTGCAAAATCTTTCTCGCGCGCTCCGTTTTTGGTAAGTCTGCCTTATTCGACCCTTTTTAAGGGACCCTTAAAAAAAGAGCACAGGGCAAGGCGCTGTATGTACCCCAAGTTCCATTGCCGTGCTCCTTTTAAGTGGTTCTGATGAAGCGAATTGCTACAAGCGCCTGCTGATTCCCTCCGTGCAGCTGTAAAGACATGCAAATTAGGCCGTCCTGCTCTGTAGCGGCCTTCTGCCATTATCCCCGGCAGTGGGCCGTCCTTTCACTTTTCTTTATTTGCATAAGCCTAATGTATCTCAGGTTAAATGTTTTGACATTTTTAAACTCGACAAACCCTTTCCAGTGGTGTTTTTCTTGGACGTGTCATTTGTTTCAATCAGTTCTGCACCTTATTTGGCCATGTTTTGGCTTAGAAATGATATGGTCCACGGGGTCACCATGAGTAGAGCAGCATCCGCGTTCCGCCGAGGCCTAGTTTAGGCTGTTTGTTGGTTATACTCTGGTTTCTCTTCAGATCGAATAAATCTTTCGCCCTTTTACTAAAGATTTCCGTGGAGAGGAACAACCATGAGTTTCAGAGAATTTTTTGATGCCTAGCTGATGCTGGGCTTCGGTAATTTGGTGAAAAATAGCTCGAGTTCCCTTGATTTGGCAAGACCCTGAGACAGCGTTAGTGTTGTTGTTGGTGGTGGTGGTCAAGAAGGGATAGTAAAACGATTCGACTGGGCCATTGAGCTATGGGACCATTGGACGGTTTCGGGTGTTTCTTTGGCTTTGCGCGCTTGGCCTCAAATGAAAGTTGACGGTGTAGCCGACCAAAGCGGCTCCCGCTCGAGTTCTTGAGGACTCGCTCCTGTTAGCAAAACGCGTTACAGCCCTTTGCAAAATCTTTCTTGCGCGCTCCGTTTTTGGTAAGTCGGCCTTATTCGACCCTTTTTAAGGGACCCTTAAAAAAAGAGCACAGGGCAAGGCGCTGTATGTACCCCAAGTTCCATTGCCGTGCTCCTTTTAAGTGGTTCTGATGAAGCAAATTGCTACAAGCGCCTGCTGATTCCCTCCGTGCAGCTGTAAAGACATGCAAATTAGGCCGTCCTGCTCTGTAGCGGCCTTCTGCCATTATCCCCGGCAGTGGGCCGTCCTTTCACTTTTCTTTATTTGCATAACCCTAATGTATCTCAGGTTAAATGTTTTGACATTTTTAAACTCGACAAACCCTTTCCAGTGGTGTTTTTCTTGGACGTGTCATTTGTTTCAATCAGTTCTGCACCTTATTTGGCCATGTTTTGGCTTAGAAATGATATGGTCCACGGGGTCACCATGAGTAGAGCAGCATCCGCGTTCCGCCGAGGCCTAGTTTAGGCTGTTTGTTGGTTATACTCTGGTTTCTCTTCAGATTGAATAAATCTTTCGCCTTTTACTAAAGATTTCCGTGGAGAGGAACAACCATGAGTTTCAGAGAATTTTTTGATGCCTAGCTGATGCTGGGCTTCGCTAATTTGGTGAAAAATAGCTCGAGTTCCCTTGATTTGGCAAGACCTTGAGACAGCGTTAGTGTTGTTGTTGGTGGTGGTGGTCAAGAAGGGATAGTAAAACGATTCGACTGGGCCATTGAGCTATGGGACCATTGGACGGTTTCGGGTGTTTCTTTGGCTTTGCGCGCTTGTCCTCAAATGAAAGTTGACGGTGTAGCCGACCAAAGCGGCTCCCGCTCGAGTTCTTGAGGACTCGCTCCTGTTAGCAAAACGCGTTACAGCCCTTTGCAAAATCTTTCTCGCGCGCTCCGTTTTTGGTAAGTCGGCCTTATTCGACCCTTTTTAAGGGACCCTTTAAAAAAGAGCACAGGGCAAGGCGCTGTATGTACCCCAAGTTCCATTGCCGTGCGCCTTTTAAGTGGTTCTGATGAAGCGAATTGCTACAAGCGCCTGCTGATTCCCTCCGTGCAGCTGTAAAGACATGCAAATTAGGCCGTCCTGCTCTGTAGCGGCCTTCTGCCATTATCCCCGGCAGTGGGCCGTCCTTTCACTTTTCTTTATTTGCATAAGCCTAATGTATCTCAGGTTAAATGTTTTGACTATTTTAAACTCGACAAACCCTTTCCAGTGGTGTTTTTCTTGGACGTGTCATTTGTTTCAATCAGTTCTGCACCTTATTTGGCCATGTTTTGGCTTAGAAATGATATGGTCCACGGGGTCACCATGAGTAGAGCAGCATCCACGTTCCGCCGAGGCCTAGTTTAGGCTGTTTGTTGGTTATACTCTGGTTTCTCTTCAGATCGAATAAATCTTTCGCCTTTTACTAAAGATTTCCGTGGAGAGGAACAACCATGAGTTTCAGAGAATTTTTTGATGCCTAGCTGATGCTGGGCTTCGCTAATTTGGTGAAAAATAGCTCGAGTTCCCTTGATTTGGCAAGACCCTGAGACAGCGTTAGTGTTGTTGTTGGTGGTGGTGGTTAAGAAGGGATAGTAAAACGATTCGACTGGGCCATTGAGCTATGGGACCATTGGACGGTTTCGGGTGTTTCTTTGGCTTTGCGCGCTTGGCCTCAAATGAAAGTTGACGGTGTAGCCGACCAAAGCGGCTCCCGCTCGAGTTCTTGAGGACTCGCTCCTGTTAGCAAAACGCGTTACAGCCCTTTGCAAAATCTTTCTCGCGCGCTCCGTTTTTGGTAAGTCTGCCTTATTCGACCCTTTTTAAGGGACCCTTAAAAAAAGAGCACAGGGCAAGGCGCTGTATGTACCCCAAGTTCCATTGCCGTGCTCCTTTTAAGTGGTTCTGATGAAGCGAATTGCTACAAGCGCCTGCTGATTCCCTCCGTGCAGCTGTAAAGACATGCAAATTAGGCCGTCCTGCTCTGTAGCGGCCTTCTGCCATTATCCCCGGCAGTGGGCCGTCCTTTCACTTTTCTTTATTTGCATAACCCTAATGTATCTCAGGTTAAATGTTTTGACATTTTTAAACTCGACAAACCCTTTCCAGTGGTGTTTTTCTTGGACGTGTCATTTGTTTCAATCAGTTCTGCACCTTATTTGGCCATGTTTTGGCTTAGAAATGATATGGTCCACGGGGTCACCATGAGTAGAGCAGCATCCGCGTTCCGCCGAGGCCTAGTTTAGGCTGTTTGTTGGTTATACTCTGGTTTCTCTTCAGATCGAATAAATCTTTCGCCCTTTTACTAAAGATTTCCGTGGAGAGGAACAACCATGAGTTTCAGAGAATTTTTTGATGCCTAGCTGATGCTGGGCTTCGGTAATTTGGTGAAAAATAGCTCGAGTTCCCTTGATTTGGCAAGACCCTGAGACAGCGTTAGTGTTGTTGTTGGTGGTGGTGGTCAAGAAGGGATAGTAAAACGATTCGACTGGGCCATTGAGCTATGGGACCATTGGACGGTTTCGGGTGTTTCTTTGGCTTTGCGCGCTTGGCCTCAAATGAAAGTTGACGGTGTAGCCGACCAAAGCGGCTCCCGCTCGAGTTCTTGAGGACTCGCTCCTGTTAGCAAAACGCGTTACAGCCCTTTGCAAAATCTTTCTTGCGCGCTCCGTTTTTGGTAAGTCGGCCTTATTCGACCCTTTTTAAGGGACCCTTAAAAAAAGAGCACAGGGCAAGGCGCTGTATGTACCCCAAGTTCCATTGCCGTGCTCCTTTTAAGTGGTTCTGATGAAGCAAATTGCTACAAGCGCCTGCTGATTCCCTCCGTGCAGCTGTAAAGACATGCAAATTAGGCCGTCCTGCTCTGTAGCGGCCTTCTGCCATTATCCCCGGCAGTGGGCCGTCCTTTCACTTTTCTTTATTTGCATAACCCTAATGTATCTCAGGTTAAATGTTTTGACATTTTTAAACTCGACAAACCCTTTCCAGTGGTGTTTTTCTTGGACGTGTCATTTGTTTCAATCAGTTCTGCACCTTATTTGGCCATGTTTTGGCTTAGAAATGATATGGTCCACGGGGTCACCATGAGTAGAGCAGCATCCGCGTTCCGCCGAGGCCTAGTTTAGGCTGTTTGTTGGTTATACTCTGGTTTCTCTTCAGATTGAATAAATCTTTCGCCTTTTACTAAAGATTTCCGTGGAGAGGAACAACCATGAGTTTCAGAGAATTTTTTGATGCCTAGCTGATGCTGGGCTTCGCTAATTTGGTGAAAAATAGCTCGAGTTCCCTTGATTTGGCAAGACCTTGAGACAGCGTTAGTGTTGTTGTTGGTGGTGGTGGTCAAGAAGGGATAGTAAAACGATTCGACTGGGCCATTGAGCTATGGGACCATTGGACGGTTTCGGGTGTTTCTTTGGCTTTGCGCGCTTGTCCTCAAATGAAAGTTGACGGTGTAGCCGACCAAAGCGGCTCCCGCTCGAGTTCTTGAGGACTCGCTCCTGTTAGCAAAACGCGTTACAGCCCTTTGCAAAATCTTTCTCGCGCGCTCCGTTTTTGGTAAGTCGGCCTTATTCGACCCTTTTTAAGGGACCCTTTAAAAAAGAGCACAGGGCAAGGCGCTGTATGTACCCCAAGTTCCATTGCCGTGCGCCTTTTAAGTGGTTCTGATGAAGCGAATTGCTACAAGCGCCTGCTGATTCCCTCCGTGCAGCTGTAAAGACATGCAAATTAGGCCGTCCTGCTCTGTAGCGGCCTTCTGCCATTATCCCCGGCAGTGGGCCGTCCTTTCACTTTTCTTTATTTGCATAAGCCTAATGTATCTCAGGTTAAATGTTTTGACATTTTTAAACTCGACAAACCCTTTCCAGTGGTGTTTTTCTTGGACGTGTCATTTGTTTCAATCAGTTCTGCACCTTATTTGGCCATGTTTTGGCTTAGAAATGATATGGTCCACGGGGTCACCATGAGTAGAGCAGCATCCGCGTTCCGCCGAGGCCTAGTTTAGGCTGTTTGTTGGTTATACTCTGGTTTCTCTTCAGATCGAATAAATCTTTCGCCTTTTACTAAAGATTTCCGTGGAGAGGAACAACCATGAGTTTCAGAGAATTTTTTGATGCCTAGCTGATGCTGGGCTTCGCTAATTTGGTGAAAAATAGCTCGAGTTCCCTTGATTTGGCAAGACCTTGAGACAGCGTTAGTGTTGTTGTTGGTGGTGGTGGTCAAGAAGGGATAGTAAAACGATTCGACTGGGCCATTGAGCTATGGGACCATTGGACGGTTTCGGGTGTTTCTTTGGCTTTGCGCGCTTGGCCTCAAATGAAAGTTGACGGTGTAGCCGACCAAAGCGGCTCCCGCTCGAGTTCTTGAGGACTCGCTCCTGTTAGCAAAACGCGTTACAGCCCTTTGCAAAATCTTTCTCGCGCGCTCCGTTTTTGGTAAGTCGGCCTTATTCGACCCTTTTTAAGGGACCCTTAAAAAAAGAGCACAGGGCAAGGCGCTGTATGTACCCCAAGTTCCATTGCCGTGCTCCTTTTAAGTGGTTCTGATGAAGCAAATTGCTACAAGCGCCTGCTGATTCCCTCCGTGCAGCTGTAAAGACATGCAAATTAGGCCGTCCTGCTCTGTAGCGGCCTTCTGCCATTATCCCCGGCAGTGGGCCGTCCTTTCACTTTTCTTTATTTGCATAACCCTAATGTATCTCAGGTTAAATGTTTTGACATTTTTAAACTCGACAAACCCTTTCCAGTGGTGTTTTTCTTGGACGTGTCATTTGTTTCAATCAGTTCTGCACCTTATTTGGCCATGTTTTGGCTTAGAAATGATATGGTCCACGGGGTCACCATGAGTAGAGCAGCATCCGCGTTCCGCCGAGGCCTAGTTTAGGCTGTTTGTTGGTTATACTCTGGTTTCTCTTCAGATCGAATAAATCTTTCGCCTTTTACTAAAGATTTCCGTGGAGAGGAACAACCATGAGTTTCAGAGAATTTTTTGATGCCTAGCTGATGCTGGGCTTCGGTAATTTGGTGAAAAATAGCTCGAGTTCCCTTGATTTGGCAAGACCCTGAGACAGCGTTAGTGTTGTTGTTGGTGGTGGTGGTTAAGAAGGGATAGTAAAACGATTCGACTGGGCCATTGAGCTATGGGACCATTGGACAGTTTCGGGTGTTTCTTTGGCTTTGCGCGCTTGGCCTCAAATGAAAGTTGACGGTGTAGCCGACCAAAGCGGCTCCCGCTCGAGTTCTTGAGGACTCGCTCCTGTTAGCAAAACGCGTTACAGCCCTTTGCAAAATCTTTCTCGCGCGCTCCGTTTTTGGTAAGTCGGCCTTATTCGACCCTTTAAAAAAGAGCACAGGGCAAGGCGCTGTATGTACCCCAAGTTCCATTGCCGTGCGCCTTTTAAGTGGTTCTGATGAAGCGAATTGCTACAAGCGCCTGCTGATTCCCTCCGTGCAGCTGTAAAGACATGCAAATTAGGCCGTCCTGCTCTGTAGCGGCCTTCTGCCATTATCCCTGGCAGTGGGCCGTCCTTTCACTTTTCTTTATTTGCATAAGCCTAATGTATCTCAGGTTAAATGTTTTGACATTTTTAAACTCGACAAACCCTTTCCAGTGGTGTTTTTCTTGGACGTGTCATTTGTTTCAATCAGTTCTGCACCTTATTTGGCCATGTTTTGGCTTAGAAATGATATGGTCCACGGGGTCACCATGAGTAGAGCAGCATCCGCGTTCCGCCGAGGCCTAGTTTAGGCTGTTTGTTGGTTATACTCTGGTTTCTCTTCAGATCGAATAAATCTTTCGCCTTTTACTAAAGATTTCCGTGGAGAGGAACAACCATGAGTTTCAGAGAATTTTTTGATGCCTAGCTGATGCTGGGCTTCGCTAATTTGGTGAAAAATAGCTCGAGTTCCCTTGATTTGGCAAGACCTTGAGACAGCGTTAGTGTTGTTGTTGGTGGTGGTGGTCAAGAAGGGATAGTAAAACGATTCGACTGGGCCATTGAGCTATGGGACCATTGGACGGTTTCGGGTGTTTCTTTGGCTTTGCGCGCTTGTCCTCAAATGAAAGTTGACGGTGTAGCCGACCAAAGCGGCTCCCGCTCGAGTTCTTGAGGACTCGCTCCTGTTAGCAAAACGCGTTACAGCCCTTTGCAAAATCTTTCTCGCGCGCTCCGTTTTTGGTAAGTCGGCCTTATTCGACCCTTTTTAAGGGACCCTTTAAAAAAGAGCACAGGGCAAGGCGCTGTATGTACCCCAAGTTCCATTGCCGTGCGCCTTTTAAGTGGTTCTGATGAAGCGAATTGCTACAAGCGCCTGCTGATTCCCTCCGTGCAGCTGTAAAGACATGCAAATTAGGCCGTCCTGCTCTGTAGCGGCCTTCTGCCATTATCCCCGGCAGTGGGCCGTCCTTTCACTTTTCTTTATTTGCATAAGCCTAATGTATCTCAGGTTAAATGTTTTGACTATTTTAAACTCGACAAACCCTTTCCAGTGGTGTTTTTCTTGGACGTGTCATTTGTTTCAATCAGTTCTGCACCTTATTTGGCCATGTTTTGGCTTAGAAATGATATGGTCCACGGGGTCACCATGAGTAGAGCAGCATCCACGTTCCGCCGAGGCCTAGTTTAGGCTGTTTGTTGGTTATACTCTGGTTTCTCTTCAGATCGAATAAATCTTTCGCCTTTTACTAAAGATTTCCGTGGAGAGGAACAACCATGAGTTTCAGAGAATTTTTTGATGCCTAGCTGATGCTGGGCTTCGCTAATTTGGTGAAAAATAGCTCGAGTTCCCTTGATTTGGCAAGACCCTGAGACAGCGTTAGTGTTGTTGTTGGTGGTGGTGGTTAAGAAGGGATAGTAAAACGATTCGACTGGGCCATTGAGCTATGGGACCATTGGACGGTTTCGGGTGTTTCTTTGGCTTTGCGCGCTTGGCCTCAAATGAAAGTTGACGGTGTAGCCGACCAAAGCGGCTCCCGCTCGAGTTCTTGAGGACTCGCTCCTGTTAGCAAAACGCGTTACAGCCCTTTGCAAAATCTTTCTCGCGCGCTCCGTTTTTGGTAAGTCTGCCTTATTCGACCCTTTTTAAGGGACCCTTAAAAAAAGAGCACAGGGCAAGGCGCTGTATGTACCCCAAGTTCCATTGCCGTGCTCCTTTTAAGTGGTTCTGATGAAGCGAATTGCTACAAGCGCCTGCTGATTCCCTCCGTGCAGCTGTAAAGACATGCAAATTAGGCCGTCCTGCTCTGTAGCGGCCTTCTGCCATTATCCCCGGCAGTGGGCCGTCCTTTCACTTTTCTTTATTTGCATAACCCTAATGTATCTCAGGTTAAATGTTTTGACATTTTTAAACTCGACAAACCCTTTCCAGTGGTGTTTTTCTTGGACGTGTCATTTGTTTCAATCAGTTCTGCACCTTATTTGGCCATGTTTTGGCTTAGAAATGATATGGTCCACGGGGTCACCATGAGTAGAGCAGCATCCGCGTTCCGCCGAGGCCTAGTTTAGGCTGTTTGTTGGTTATACTCTGGTTTCTCTTCAGATCGAATAAATCTTTCGCCCTTTTACTAAAGATTTCCGTGGAGAGGAACAACCATGAGTTTCAGAGAATTTTTTGATGCCTAGCTGATGCTGGGCTTCGGTAATTTGGTGAAAAATAGCTCGAGTTCCCTTGATTTGGCAAGACCCTGAGACAGCGTTAGTGTTGTTGTTGGTGGTGGTGGTCAAGAAGGGATAGTAAAACGATTCGACTGGGCCATTGAGCTATGGGACCATTGGACGGTTTCGGGTGTTTCTTTGGCTTTGCGCGCTTGGCCTCAAATGAAAGTTGACGGTGTAGCCGACCAAAGCGGCTCCCGCTCGAGTTCTTGAGGACTCGCTCCTGTTAGCAAAACGCGTTACAGCCCTTTGCAAAATCTTTCTTGCGCGCTCCGTTTTTGGTAAGTCGGCCTTATTCGACCCTTTTTAAGGGACCCTTAAAAAAAGAGCACAGGGCAAGGCGCTGTATGTACCCCAAGTTCCATTGCCGTGCTCCTTTTAAGTGGTTCTGATGAAGCAAATTGCTACAAGCGCCTGCTGATTCCCTCCGTGCAGCTGTAAAGACATGCAAATTAGGCCGTCCTGCTCTGTAGCGGCCTTCTGCCATTATCCCCGGCAGTGGGCCGTCCTTTCACTTTTCTTTATTTGCATAACCCTAATGTATCTCAGGTTAAATGTTTTGACATTTTTAAACTCGACAAACCCTTTCCAGTGGTGTTTTTCTTGGACGTGTCATTTGTTTCAATCAGTTCTGCACCTTATTTGGCCATGTTTTGGCTTAGAAATGATATGGTCCACGGGGTCACCATGAGTAGAGCAGCATCCGCGTTCCGCCGAGGCCTAGTTTAGGCTGTTTGTTGGTTATACTCTGGTTTCTCTTCAGATTGAATAAATCTTTCGCCTTTTACTAAAGATTTCCGTGGAGAGGAACAACCATGAGTTTCAGAGAATTTTTTGATGCCTAGCTGATGCTGGGCTTCGCTAATTTGGTGAAAAATAGCTCGAGTTCCCTTGATTTGGCAAGACCTTGAGACAGCGTTAGTGTTGTTGTTGGTGGTGGTGGTCAAGAAGGGATAGTAAAACGATTCGACTGGGCCATTGAGCTATGGGACCATTGGACGGTTTCGGGTGTTTCTTTGGCTTTGCGCGCTTGTCCTCAAATGAAAGTTGACGGTGTAGCCGACCAAAGCGGCTCCCGCTCGAGTTCTTGAGGACTCGCTCCTGTTAGCAAAACGCGTTACAGCCCTTTGCAAAATCTTTCTCGCGCGCTCCGTTTTTGGTAAGTCGGCCTTATTCGACCCTTTTTAAGGGACCCTTTAAAAAAGAGCACAGGGCAAGGCGCTGTATGTACCCCAAGTTCCATTGCCGTGCGCCTTTTAAGTGGTTCTGATGAAGCGAATTGCTACAAGCGCCTGCTGATTCCCTCCGTGCAGCTGTAAAGACATGCAAATTAGGCCGTCCTGCTCTGTAGCGGCCTTCTGCCATTATCCCCGGCAGTGGGCCGTCCTTTCACTTTTCTTTATTTGCATAACCCTAATGTATCTCAGGTTAAATGTTTTGACATTTTTAAACTCGACAAACCCTTTCCAGTGGTGTTTTTCTTGGACGTGTCATTTGTTTCAATCAGTTCTGCACCTTATTTGGCCATGTTTTGGCTTAGAAATGATATGGTCCACGGGGTCACCATGAGTAGAGCAGCATCCGCGTTCCGCCGAGGCCTAGTTTAGGCTGTTTGTTGGTTATACTCTGGTTTCTCTTCAGATCGAATAAATCTTTCGCCCTTTTACTAAAGATTTCCGTGGAGAGGAACAACCATGAGTTTCAGAGAATTTTTTGATGCCTAGCTGATGCTGGGCTTCGCTAATTTGGTGAAAAATAGCTCGAGTTCCCTTGATTTGGCAAGACCTTGAGACAGCGTTAGTGTTGTTGTTGGTGGTGGTGGTCAAGAAGGGATAGTAAAACGATTCGACTGGGCCATTGAGCTATGGGACCATTGGACGGTTTCGGGTGTTTCTTTGGCTTTGCGCGCTTGGCCTCAAATGAAAGTTGACGGTGTAGCCGACCAAAGCGGCTCCCGCTCGAGTTCTTGAGGACTCGCTCCTGTTAGCAAAACGCGTTACAGCCCTTTGCAAAATCTTTCTCGCGCGCTCCGTTTTTGGTAAGTCGGCCTTATTCGACCCTTTTTAAGGGACCCTTTAAAAAAGAGCACAGGGCAAGGCGCTGTATGTACCCCAAGTTCCATTGCCGTGCGCCTTTTAAGTGGTTCTGATGAAGCGAATTGCTACAAGCGCCTGCTGATTCCCTCCGTGCAGCTGTAAAGACATGCAAATTAGGCCGTCCTGCTCTGTAGCGGCCTTCTGCCATTATCCCCGGCAGTGGGCCGTCCTTTCACTTTTCTTTATTTGCATAAGCCTAATGTATCTCAGGTTAAATGTTTTGACTATTTTAAACTCGACAAACCCTTTCCAGTGGTGTTTTTCTTGGACGTGTCATTTGTTTCAATCAGTTCTGCACCTTATTTGGCCATGTTTTGGCTTAGAAATGATATGGTCCACGGGGTCACCATGAGTAGAGCAGCATCCACGTTCCGCCGAGGCCTAGTTTAGGCTGTTTGTTGGTTATACTCTGGTTTCTCTTCAGATCGAATAAATCTTTCGCCTTTTACTAAAGATTTCCGTGGAGAGGAACAACCATGAGTTTCAGAGAATTTTTTGATGCCTAGCTGATGCTGGGCTTCGCTAATTTGGTGAAAAATAGCTCGAGTTCCCTTGATTTGGCAAGACCCTGAGACAGCGTTAGTGTTGTTGTTGGTGGTGGTGGTTAAGAAGGGATAGTAAAACGATTCGACTGGGCCATTGAGCTATGGGACCATTGGACGGTTTCGGGTGTTTCTTTGGCTTTGCGCGCTTGGCCTCAAATGAAAGTTGACGGTGTAGCCGACCAAAGCGGCTCCCGCTCGAGTTCTTGAGGACTCGCTCCTGTTAGCAAAACGCGTTACAGCCCTTTGCAAAATCTTTCTCGCGCGCTCCGTTTTTGGTAAGTCTGCCTTATTCGACCCTTTTTAAGGGACCCTTAAAAAAAGAGCACAGGGCAAGGCGCTGTATGTACCCCAAGTTCCATTGCCGTGCTCCTTTTAAGTGGTTCTGATGAAGCGAATTGCTACAAGCGCCTGCTGATTCCCTCCGTGCAGCTGTAAAGACATGCAAATTAGGCCGTCCTGCTCTGTAGCGGCCTTCTGCCATTATCCCCGGCAGTGGGCCGTCCTTTCACTTTTCTTTATTTGCATAACCCTAATGTATCTCAGGTTAAATGTTTTGACATTTTTAAACTCGACAAACCCTTTCCAGTGGTGTTTTTCTTGGACGTGTCATTTGTTTCAATCAGTTCTGCACCTTATTTGGCCATGTTTTGGCTTAGAAATGATATGGTCCACGGGGTCACCATGAGTAGAGCAGCATCCGCGTTCCGCCGAGGCCTAGTTTAGGCTGTTTGTTGGTTATACTCTGGTTTCTCTTCAGATCGAATAAATCTTTCGCCCTTTTACTAAAGATTTCCGTGGAGAGGAACAACCATGAGTTTCAGAGAATTTTTTGATGCCTAGCTGATGCTGGGCTTCGGTAATTTGGTGAAAAATAGCTCGAGTTCCCTTGATTTGGCAAGACCCTGAGACAGCGTTAGTGTTGTTGTTGGTGGTGGTGGTCAAGAAGGGATAGTAAAACGATTCGACTGGGCCATTGAGCTATGGGACCATTGGACGGTTTCGGGTGTTTCTTTGGCTTTGCGCGCTTGGCCTCAAATGAAAGTTGACGGTGTAGCCGACCAAAGCGGCTCCCGCTCGAGTTCTTGAGGACTCGCTCCTGTTAGCAAAACGCGTTACAGCCCTTTGCAAAATCTTTCTTGCGCGCTCCGTTTTTGGTAAGTCGGCCTTATTCGACCCTTTTTAAGGGACCCTTAAAAAAAGAGCACAGGGCAAGGCGCTGTATGTACCCCAAGTTCCATTGCCGTGCTCCTTTTAAGTGGTTCTGATGAAGCAAATTGCTACAAGCGCCTGCTGATTCCCTCCGTGCAGCTGTAAAGACATGCAAATTAGGCCGTCCTGCTCTGTAGCGGCCTTCTGCCATTATCCCCGGCAGTGGGCCGTCCTTTCACTTTTCTTTATTTGCATAACCCTAATGTATCTCAGGTTAAATGTTTTGACATTTTTAAACTCGACAAACCCTTTCCAGTGGTGTTTTTCTTGGACGTGTCATTTGTTTCAATCAGTTCTGCACCTTATTTGGCCATGTTTTGGCTTAGAAATGATATGGTCCACGGGGTCACCATGAGTAGAGCAGCATCCGCGTTCCGCCGAGGCCTAGTTTAGGCTGTTTGTTGGTTATACTCTGGTTTCTCTTCAGATTGAATAAATCTTTCGCCTTTTACTAAAGATTTCCGTGGAGAGGAACAACCATGAGTTTCAGAGAATTTTTTGATGCCTAGCTGATGCTGGGCTTCGCTAATTTGGTGAAAAATAGCTCGAGTTCCCTTGATTTGGCAAGACCTTGAGACAGCGTTAGTGTTGTTGTTGGTGGTGGTGGTCAAGAAGGGATAGTAAAACGATTCGACTGGGCCATTGAGCTATGGGACCATTGGACGGTTTCGGGTGTTTCTTTGGCTTTGCGCGCTTGTCCTCAAATGAAAGTTGACGGTGTAGCCGACCAAAGCGGCTCCCGCTCGAGTTCTTGAGGACTCGCTCCTGTTAGCAAAACGCGTTACAGCCCTTTGCAAAATCTTTCTCGCGCGCTCCGTTTTTGGTAAGTCGGCCTTATTCGACCCTTTTTAAGGGACCCTTTAAAAAAGAGCACAGGGCAAGGCGCTGTATGTACCCCAAGTTCCATTGCCGTGCGCCTTTTAAGTGGTTCTGATGAAGCGAATTGCTACAAGCGCCTGCTGATTCCCTCCGTGCAGCTGTAAAGACATGCAAATTAGGCCGTCCTGCTCTGTAGCGGCCTTCTGCCATTATCCCCGGCAGTGGGCCGTCCTTTCACTTTTCTTTATTTGCATAACCCTAATGTATCTCAGGTTAAATGTTTTGACATTTTTAAACTCGACAAACCCTTTCCAGTGGTGTTTTTCTTGGACGTGTCATTTGTTTCAATCAGTTCTGCACCTTATTTGGCCATGTTTTGGCTTAGAAATGATATGGTCCACGGGGTCACCATGAGTAGAGCAGCATCCGCGTTCCGCCGAGGCCTAGTTTAGGCTGTTTGTTGGTTATACTCTGGTTTCTCTTCAGATTGAATAAATCTTTCGCCTTTTACTAAAGATTTCCGTGGAGAGGAACAACCATGAGTTTCAGAGAATTTTTTGATGCCTAGCTGATGCTGGGCTTCGGTAATTTGGTGAAAAATAGCTCGAGTTCCCTTGATTTGGCAAGACCCTGAGACAGCGTTAGTGTTGTTGTTGGTGGTGGTGGTTAAGAAGGGATAGTAAAACGATTCGACTGGGCCATTGAGCTATGGGACCATTGGACGGTTTCGGGTGTTTCTTTGGCTTTGCGCGCTTGGCCTCAAATGAAAGTTGACGGTGTAGCTGACCAAAGCGGCTCCCGCTCGAGTTCTTGAGGACTCGCTCCTGTTAGCAAAACGCGTTACAGCCCTTTGCAAAATCTTTCTCGCGCGCTCCG
>NW_027507790.1:50913934-50918934 GCF_037356315.1 Lithobates pipiens
GTTCCCTTGATTTGGCAAGACCTTGAGACAGCGTTAGTGTTGTTGTTGGTGGTGGTGGTCAAGAAGGGATAGTAAAACGATTCGACTGGGCCATTGAGCTATGGGACCATTGGACGGTTTCGGGTGTTTCTTTGGCTTTGCGCGCTTGTCCTCAAATGAAAGTTGACGGTGTAGCCGACCAAAGCGGCTCCCGCTCGAGTTCTTGAGGACTCGCTCCTGTTAGCAAAACGCGTTACAGCCCTTTGCAAAATCTTTCTCGCGCGCTCCGTTTTTGGTAAGTCGGCCTTATTCGACCCTTTTTAAGGGACCCTTTAAAAAAGAGCACAGGGCAAGGCGCTGTATGTACCCCAAGTTCCATTGCCGTGCGCCTTTTAAGTGGTTCTGATGAAGCGAATTGCTACAAGCGCCTGCTGATTCCCTCCGTGCAGCTGTAAAGACATGCAAATTAGGCCGTCCTGCTCTGTAGCGGCCTTCTGCCATTATCCCCGGCAGTGGGCCGTCCTTTCACTTTTCTTTATTTGCATAAGCCTAATGTATCTCAGGTTAAATGTTTTGACTATTTTAAACTCGACAAACCCTTTCCAGTGGTGTTTTTCTTGGACGTGTCATTTGTTTCAATCAGTTCTGCACCTTATTTGGCCATGTTTTGGCTTAGAAATGATATGGTCCACGGGGTCACCATGAGTAGAGCAGCATCCACGTTCCGCCGAGGCCTAGTTTAGGCTGTTTGTTGGTTATACTCTGGTTTCTCTTCAGATCGAATAAATCTTTCGCCTTTTACTAAAGATTTCCGTGGAGAGGAACAACCATGAGTTTCAGAGAATTTTTTGATGCCTAGCTGATGCTGGGCTTCGCTAATTTGGTGAAAAATAGCTCGAGTTCCCTTGATTTGGCAAGACCCTGAGACAGCGTTAGTGTTGTTGTTGGTGGTGGTGGTTAAGAAGGGATAGTAAAACGATTCGACTGGGCCATTGAGCTATGGGACCATTGGACGGTTTCGGGTGTTTCTTTGGCTTTGCGCGCTTGGCCTCAAATGAAAGTTGACGGTGTAGCCGACCAAAGCGGCTCCCGCTCGAGTTCTTGAGGACTCGCTCCTGTTAGCAAAACGCGTTACAGCCCTTTGCAAAATCTTTCTCGCGCGCTCCGTTTTTGGTAAGTCTGCCTTATTCGACCCTTTTTAAGGGACCCTTAAAAAAAGAGCACAGGGCAAGGCGCTGTATGTACCCCAAGTTCCATTGCCGTGCTCCTTTTAAGTGGTTCTGATGAAGCGAATTGCTACAAGCGCCTGCTGATTCCCTCCGTGCAGCTGTAAAGACATGCAAATTAGGCCGTCCTGCTCTGTAGCGGCCTTCTGCCATTATCCCCGGCAGTGGGCCGTCCTTTCACTTTTCTTTATTTGCATAACCCTAATGTATCTCAGGTTAAATGTTTTGACATTTTTAAACTCGACAAACCCTTTCCAGTGGTGTTTTTCTTGGACGTGTCATTTGTTTCAATCAGTTCTGCACCTTATTTGGCCATGTTTTGGCTTAGAAATGATATGGTCCACGGGGTCACCATGAGTAGAGCAGCATCCGCGTTCCGCCGAGGCCTAGTTTAGGCTGTTTGTTGGTTATACTCTGGTTTCTCTTCAGATCGAATAAATCTTTCGCCCTTTTACTAAAGATTTCCGTGGAGAGGAACAACCATGAGTTTCAGAGAATTTTTTGATGCCTAGCTGATGCTGGGCTTCGGTAATTTGGTGAAAAATAGCTCGAGTTCCCTTGATTTGGCAAGACCCTGAGACAGCGTTAGTGTTGTTGTTGGTGGTGGTGGTCAAGAAGGGATAGTAAAACGATTCGACTGGGCCATTGAGCTATGGGACCATTGGACGGTTTCGGGTGTTTCTTTGGCTTTGCGCGCTTGGCCTCAAATGAAAGTTGACGGTGTAGCCGACCAAAGCGGCTCCCGCTCGAGTTCTTGAGGACTCGCTCCTGTTAGCAAAACGCGTTACAGCCCTTTGCAAAATCTTTCTTGCGCGCTCCGTTTTTGGTAAGTCGGCCTTATTCGACCCTTTTTAAGGGACCCTTAAAAAAAGAGCACAGGGCAAGGCGCTGTATGTACCCCAAGTTCCATTGCCGTGCTCCTTTTAAGTGGTTCTGATGAAGCAAATTGCTACAAGCGCCTGCTGATTCCCTCCGTGCAGCTGTAAAGACATGCAAATTAGGCCGTCCTGCTCTGTAGCGGCCTTCTGCCATTATCCCCGGCAGTGGGCCGTCCTTTCACTTTTCTTTATTTGCATAACCCTAATGTATCTCAGGTTAAATGTTTTGACATTTTTAAACTCGACAAACCCTTTCCAGTGGTGTTTTTCTTGGACGTGTCATTTGTTTCAATCAGTTCTGCACCTTATTTGGCCATGTTTTGGCTTAGAAATGATATGGTCCACGGGGTCACCATGAGTAGAGCAGCATCCGCGTTCCGCCGAGGCCTAGTTTAGGCTGTTTGTTGGTTATACTCTGGTTTCTCTTCAGATTGAATAAATCTTTCGCCTTTTACTAAAGATTTCCGTGGAGAGGAACAACCATGAGTTTCAGAGAATTTTTTGATGCCTAGCTGATGCTGGGCTTCGCTAATTTGGTGAAAAATAGCTCGAGTTCCCTTGATTTGGCAAGACCTTGAGACAGCGTTAGTGTTGTTGTTGGTGGTGGTGGTCAAGAAGGGATAGTAAAACGATTCGACTGGGCCATTGAGCTATGGGACCATTGGACGGTTTCGGGTGTTTCTTTGGCTTTGCGCGCTTGTCCTCAAATGAAAGTTGACGGTGTAGCCGACCAAAGCGGCTCCCGCTCGAGTTCTTGAGGACTCGCTCCTGTTAGCAAAACGCGTTACAGCCCTTTGCAAAATCTTTCTCGCGCGCTCCGTTTTTGGTAAGTCGGCCTTATTCGACCCTTTTTAAGGGACCCTTTAAAAAAGAGCACAGGGCAAGGCGCTGTATGTACCCCAAGTTCCATTGCCGTGCGCCTTTTAAGTGGTTCTGATGAAGCGAATTGCTACAAGCGCCTGCTGATTCCCTCCGTGCAGCTGTAAAGACATGCAAATTAGGCCGTCCTGCTCTGTAGCGGCCTTCTGCCATTATCCCCGGCAGTGGGCCGTCCTTTCACTTTTCTTTATTTGCATAACCCTAATGTATCTCAGGTTAAATGTTTTGACATTTTTAAACTCGACAAACCCTTTCCAGTGGTGTTTTTCTTGGACGTGTCATTTGTTTCAATCAGTTCTGCACCTTATTTGGCCATGTTTTGGCTTAGAAATGATATGGTCCACGGGGTCACCATGAGTAGAGCAGCATCCGCGTTCCGCCGAGGCCTAGTTTAGGCTGTTTGTTGGTTATACTCTGGTTTCTCTTCAGATTGAATAAATCTTTCGCCTTTTACTAAAGATTTCCGTGGAGAGGAACAACCATGAGTTTCAGAGAATTTTTTGATGCCTAGCTGATGCTGGGCTTCGGTAATTTGGTGAAAAATAGCTCGAGTTCCCTTGATTTGGCAAGACCCTGAGACAGCGTTAGTGTTGTTGTTGGTGGTGGTGGTTAAGAAGGGATAGTAAAACGATTCGACTGGGCCATTGAGCTATGGGACCATTGGACGGTTTCGGGTGTTTCTTTGGCTTTGCGCGCTTGGCCTCAAATGAAAGTTGACGGTGTAGCTGACCAAAGCGGCTCCCGCTCGAGTTCTTGAGGACTCGCTCCTGTTAGCAAAACGCGTTACAGCCCTTTGCAAAATCTTTCTCGCGCGCTCCGTTTTTGGTAAGTCGGCCTTATTCGACCCTTTTTAAGGGACCCTTAAAAAAAGAGCACAGGGCAAGGCGCTGTATGTACCCCAAGTTCCATTGCCGTGCGCCTTTTAAGTGGTTCTGATGTAGCGAATTGCTACAAGCGCCTGCTGATTCCCTCCGTGCAGCTGTAAAGACATGCAAATTAGGCCGTCCTGCTCTGTAGCGGCCTTCTGCCATTATCCCCGGCAGTGGGCCGTCCTTTCACTTTTCTTTATTTGCATAAGCCTAATGTATCTCAGGTTAAATGTTTTGACTATTTTAAACTCGACAAACCCTTTCCAGTGGTGTTTTTCTTGGACGTGTCATTTGTTTCAATCAGTTCTGCACCTTATTTGGCCATGTTTTGGCTTAGAAATGATATGGTCCACGGGGTCACCATGAGTAGAGCAGCATCCACGTTCCGCCGAGGCCTAGTTTAGGCTGTTTGTTGGTTATACTCTGGTTTCTCTTCAGATCGAATAAATCTTTCGCCTTTTACTAAAGATTTCCGTGGAGAGGAACAACCATGAGTTTCAGAGAATTTTTTGATGCCTAGCTGATGCTGGGCTTCGCTAATTTGGTGAAAAATAGCTCGAGTTCCCTTGATTTGGCAAGACCTTGAGACAGCGTTAGTGTTGTTGTTGGTGGTGGTGGTCAAGAAGGGATAGTAAAACGATTCGACTGGGCCATTGAGCTATGGGACCATTGGACGGTTTCGGGTGTTTCTTTGGCTTTGCGCGCTTGTCCTCAAATGAAAGTTGACGGTGTAGCCGACCAAAGCGGCTCCCGCTCGAGTTCTTGAGGACTCGCTCCTGTTAGCAAAACGCGTTACAGCCCTTTGCAAAATCTTTCTCGCGCGCTCCGTTTTTGGTAAGTCGGCCTTATTCGACCCTTTTTAAGGGACCCTTTAAAAAAGAGCACAGGGCAAGGCGCTGTATGTACCCCAAGTTCCATTGCCGTGCGCCTTTTAAGTGGTTCTGATGAAGCGAATTGCTACAAGCGCCTGCTGATTCCCTCCGTGCAGCTGTAAAGACATGCAAATTAGGCCGTCCTGCTCTGTAGCGGCCTTCTGCCATTATCCCCGGCAGTGGGCCGTCCTTTCACTTTTCTTTATTTGCATAAGCCTAATGTATCTCAGGTTAAATGTTTTGACTATTTTAAACTCGACAAACCCTTTCCAGTGGTGTTTTTCTTGGACGTGTCAT
>NW_027507790.1:50938934-50946434 GCF_037356315.1 Lithobates pipiens
CCGTGCAGCTGTAAAGACATGCAAATTAGGCCGTCCTGCTCTGTAGCGGCCTTCTGCCATTATCCCCGGCAGTGGGCCGTCCTTTCACTTTTCTTTATTTGCATAACCCTAATGTATCTCAGGTTAAATGTTTTGACATTTTTAAACTCGACAAACCCTTTCCAGTGGTTTTTCTTGGACGTGTCATTTGTTTCAATCAGTTCTGCACCTTATTTGGCCATGTTTTGGCTTAGAAATGATATGGTCCACGGGGTCACCATGAGTAGAGCAGCATCCGCGTTCCGCCGAGGCCTAGTTTAGGCTGTTTGTTGGTTATACTCTGGTTTCTCTTCAGATCGAATAAATCTTTCGCCTTTTACTAAAGATTTCCGTGGAGAGGAACAACCATGAGTTTCAGAGAATTTTTTGATGCCTAGCTGATGCTGGGCTTCGCTAATTTGGTGAAAAATAGCTCGAGTTCCCTTGATTTGGCAAGACCTTGAGACAGCGTTAGTGTTGTTGTTGGTGGTGGTGGTCAAGAAGGGATAGTAAAACGATTCGACTGGGCCATTGAGCTATGGGACCATTGGACAGTTTCGGGTGTTTCTTTGGCTTTGCGCGCTTGGCCTCAAATGAAAGTTGACGGTGTAGCCGACCAAAGCGGCTCCCGCTCGAGTTCTTGAGGACTCGCTCCTGTTAGCAAAACGCGTTACAGCCCTTTGCAAAATCTTTCTCGCGCGCTCCGTTTTTGGTAAGTCGGCCTTATTCGACCCTTTTTAAGGGACCCTTAAAAAAAGAGCACAGGGCAAGGCGCTGTATGTACCCCAAGTTCCATTGCCGTGCTCCTTTTAAGTGGTTCTGATGAAGCAAATTGCTACAAGCGCCTGCTGATTCCCTCCGTGCAGCTGTAAAGACATGCAAATTAGGCCGTCCTGCTCTGTAGCGGCCTTCTGCCATTATCCCCGGCAGTGGGCCGTCCTTTCACTTTTCTTTATTTGCATAACCCTAATGTATCTCAGGTTAAATGTTTTGACATTTTTAAACTCGACAAACCCTTTCCAGTGGTGTTTTTCTTGGACGTGTCATTTGTTTCAATCAGTTCTGCACCTTATTTGGCCATGTTTTGGCTTAGAAATGATATGGTCCACGGGGTCACCATGAGTAGAGCAGCATCCGCGTTCCGCCGAGGCCTAGTTTAGGCTGTTTGTTGGTTATACTCTGGTTTCTCTTCAGATCGAATAAATCTTTCGCCTTTTACTAAAGATTTCCGTGGAGAGGAACAACCATGAGTTTCAGAGAATTTTTTGATGCCTAGCTGATGCTGGGCTTCGCTAATTGGGTGAACAATAGCTCGAGTTCCCTTGATTTGGCAAGACCCTGAGACAGCGTTAGTGTTGTTGGTGGTGGTGGTGGTCAAGAAGGGATAGTAAAACGATTCGACTGGGCCATTGAACTATGGGACCATTGGACGGTTTTGGGTGTTTCTTTGGCTTTGCGCGCTTGGCCTCAAATGAAAGTTGACGGTGTAGCCGACCAAAGCGGCTCCCGCTCGAGTTCTTGAGGACTCGCTCCTGTTAGCAAAACGCGTTACAGCCCTTTGCAAAATCTTTCTCGCGCGCTCCGTTTTTGGTAAGTCAGCCTTATTCGACCCTTTTTAAGGGACCCTTTAAAAAAGAGCACAGGGCAAGGCGCTGTATGTACCCCAAGTTCCATTGCCGTGCTCCTTTTAAGTGGTTCTGATGAAGCGAATTGCTACAAGCGCCTGCTGATTCCCTCCGTGCAGCTGTAAAGACATGCAAATTAGGCCGTCCTGCTCTGTAGCGGCCTTCTGCCATTATCCCCGGCAGTGGGCCGTCCTTTCACTTTTCTTTATTTGCATAACCCTAATGTATCTCAGGTTAAATGTTTTGACATTTTTAAACTCGACAAACCCTTTCCAGTGGTGTTTTTCTTGGTCGTGTCATTTGTTTCAATCAGTTCTGCACCTTATTTGGCCATGTTTTGGCTTAGAAATGATATGGTCCACGGGGTCACCATGAGTAGAGCAGCATCCGCGTTCCGCCGAGGCCTAGTTTAGGCTGTTTGTTGGTTATACTCTGGTTTCTCTTCAGATCGAATAAATCTTTCGCCTTTTACTAAAGATTTCCGTGGAGAGGAACAACCATGAGTTTCAGAGAATTTTTTGATGCCTAGCTGATGCTGGGCTTCGCTAATTTGGTGAAAAATAGCTTGAGTTCCCTTGATTTGGCAAGACCTTGAGACAGCGTTAGTGTTGTTGTTGGTGGAGGTGGTGGTCAAGAAGGGATAGTAAAACGATTCGACTGGGCCATTGAGCGATGGGACCATTGGACGGTTTCGGGTGTTTCTTTGGCTTTGCGCGCTTGGCCTCAAATGAAAGTTGACGGTGTAGCCGACCAAAGCGGCTCCCGCTCGAGTTCTTGAGGACTCGCTCCTGTTAGCAAAACGCGTTACAGCCCTTTGCAAAATCTTTCTCGCGCGCTCCGTTTTTGGTAAGTCGGCCTTATTCGACCCTTTTTAAGGGACCCTTAAAAAAAGAGCACAGGGCAAGGCGCTGTATGTACCCCAAGTTCCATTGCCGTGCTCCTTTTAAGTGGTTCTGATGAAGCAAATTGCTACAAGCGCCTGCTGATTCCCTCCGTGCAGCTGTAAAGACATGCAAATTAGGCCGTCCTGCTCTGTAGCGGCCTTCTGCCATTATCCCCGGCAGTGGGCCGTCCTTTCACTTTTCTTTATTTGCATAACCCTAATGTATCTCAGGTTAAATGTTTTGACATTTTTAAACTCGACAAACCCTTTCCAGTGGTGTTTTTCTTGGACGTGTCATTTGTTTCAATCAGTTCTGCACCTTATTTGGCCATGTTTTGGCTTAGAAATGATATGGTCCACGGGGTCACCATGAGTAGAGCAGCATCCGCGTTCCGCCGAGGCCTAGTTTAGGCTGTTTGTTGGTTATACTCTGGTTTCTCTTCAGATCGAATAAATCTTTCGCCTTTTACTAAAGATTTCCGTGGAGAGGAACAACCATGAGTTTCAGAGAATTTTTTGATGCCTAGCTGATGCTGGGCTTCGCTAATTTGGTGAAAAATAGCTCGAGTTCCCTTGATTTGGCAAGACCTTGAGACAGCGTTAGTGTTGTTGTTGGTGGTGGTGGTGGTCAAGAAGGGATAGTAAAACGATTCGACTGGGCCATTGAGCTATGGGACCATTGGACGGTTTCGGGTGTTTCTTTGGCTTTGCGCGCTTGGCCTCAAATGAAAGTTGACGGTGTAGCCGACCAAAGCGGCTCCCGCTCGAGTTCTTGAGGACTCGCTCCTGTTAGCAAAACGCGTTACAGCCCTTTGCAAAATCTTTCTCGCGCGCTCCGTTTTTGGTAAGTCGGCCTTATTCGACCCTTTTTAAGGGACCCTTAAAAAAAGAGCACAGGGCAAGGCGCTGTATGTACCCCAAGTTCCATTGCCGTGCTCCTTTTAAGTGGTTCTGATGAAGCAAATTGCTACAAGCGCCTGCTGATTCCCTCCGTGCAGCTGTAAAGACATGCAAATTAGGCCGTCCTGCTCTGTAGCGGCCTTCTGCCATTATCCCCGGCAGTGGGCCGTCCTTTCACTTTTCTTTATTTGCATAACCCTAATGTATCTCAGGTTAAATGTTTTGACATTTTTAAACTCGACAAACCCTTTCCAGTGGTTTTTCTTGGACGTGTCATTTGTTTCAATCAGTTCTGCACCTTATTTGGCCATGTTTTGGCTTAGAAATGATATGGTCCACGGGGTCACCATGAGTAGAGCAGCATCCGCGTTCCGCCGAGGCCTAGTTTAGGCTGTTTGTTGGTTATACTCTGGTTTCTCTTCAGATCGAATAAATCTTTCGCCTTTTACTAAAGATTTCCGTGGAGAGGAACAACCATGAGTTTCAGAGAATTTTTTGATGCCTAGCTGATGCTGGGCTTCGCTAATTTGGTGAAAAATAGCTCGAGTTCCCTTGATTTGGCAAGACCTTGAGACAGCGTTAGTGTTGTTGTTGGTGGTGGTGGTCAAGAAGGGATAGTAAAACGATTCGACTGGGCCATTGAGCTATGGGACCATTGGACAGTTTCGGGTGTTTCTTTGGCTTTGCGCGCTTGGCCTCAAATGAAAGTTGACGGTGTAGCCGACCAAAGCGGCTCCCGCTCGAGTTCTTGAGGACTCGCTCCTGTTAGCAAAACGCGTTACAGCCCTTTGCAAAATCTTTCTCGCGCGCTCCGTTTTTGGTAAGTCGGCCTTATTCGACCCTTTTTAAGGGACCCTTAAAAAAAGAGCACAGGGCAAGGCGCTGTATGTACCCCAAGTTCCATTGCCGTGCTCCTTTTAAGTGGTTCTGATGAAGCAAATTGCTACAAGCGCCTGCTGATTCCCTCCGTGCAGCTGTAAAGACATGCAAATTAGGCCGTCCTGCTCTGTAGCGGCCTTCTGCCATTATCCCCGGCAGTGGGCCGTCCTTTCACTTTTCTTTATTTGCATAACCCTAATGTATCTCAGGTTAAATGTTTTGACATTTTTAAACTCGACAAACCCTTTCCAGTGGTGTTTTTCTTGGACGTGTCATTTGTTTCAATCAGTTCTGCACCTTATTTGGCCATGTTTTGGCTTAGAAATGATATGGTCCACGGGGTCACCATGAGTAGAGCAGCATCCGCGTTCCGCCGAGGCCTAGTTTAGGCTGTTTGTTGGTTATACTCTGGTTTCTCTTCAGATCGAATAAATCTTTCGCCTTTTACTAAAGATTTCCGTGGAGAGGAACAACCATGAGTTTCAGAGAATTTTTTGATGCCTAGCTGATGCTGGGCTTCGCTAATTTGGTGAAAAATAGCTCGAGTTCCCTTGATTTGGCAAGACCTTGAGACAGCGTTAGTGTTGTTGTTGGTGGTGGTGGTGGTCAAGAAGGGATAGTAAAACGATTCGACTGGGCCATTGAGCTATGGGACCATTGGACGGTTTCGGGTGTTTCTTTGGCTTTGCGCGCTTGGCCTCAAATGAAAGTTGACGGTGTAGCCGACCAAAGCGGCTCCCGCTCGAGTTCTTGAGGACTCGCTCCTGTTAGCAAAACGCGTTACAGCCCTTTGCAAAATCTTTCTCGCGCGCTCCGTTTTTGGTAAGTCGGCCTTATTCGACCCTTTTTAAGGGACCCTTAAAAAAAGAGCACAGGGCAAGGCGCTGTATGTACCCCAAGTTCCATTGCCGTGCTCCTTTTAAGTGGTTCTGATGAAGCAAATTGCTACAAGCGCCTGCTGATTCCCTCCGTGCAGCTGTAAAGACATGCAAATTAGGCCGTCCTGCTCTGTAGCGGCCTTCTGCCATTATCCCCGGCAGTGGGCCGTCCTTTCACTTTTCTTTATTTGCATAACCCTAATGTATCTCAGGTTAAATGTTTTGACATTTTTAAACTCGACAAACCCTTTCCAGTGGTTTTTCTTGGACGTGTCATTTGTTTCAATCAGTTCTGCACCTTATTTGGCCATGTTTTGGCTTAGAAATGATATGGTCCACGGGGTCACCATGAGTAGAGCAGCATCCGCGTTCCGCCGAGGCCTAGTTTAGGCTGTTTGTTGGTTATACTCTGGTTTCTCTTCAGATCGAATAAATCTTTCGCCTTTTACTAAAGATTTCCGTGGAGAGGAACAACCATGAGTTTCAGAGAATTTTTTGATGCCTAGCTGATGCTGGGCTTCGCTAATTTGGTGAAAAATAGCTCAAGTTCCCTTGATTTGGCAAGACCTTGAGACAGCGTTAGTGTTGTTGTTGGTGGTGGTGGTCAAGAAGGGATAGTAAAACGATTCGACTGGGCCATTGAGCTATGGGACCATTGGACAGTTTCGGGTGTTTCTTTGGCTTTGCGCGCTTGGCCTCAAATGAAAGTTGACGGTGTAGCCGACCAAAGCGGCTCCCGCTCGAGTTCTTGAGGACTCGCTCCTGTTAGCAAAACGCGTTACAGCCCTTTGCAAAATCTTTCTCGCGCGCTCCGTTTTTGGTAAGTCGGCCTTATTCGACCCTTTTTAAGGGACCCTTAAAAAAAGAGCACAGGGCAAGGCGCTGTATGTACCCCAAGTTCCATTGCCGTGCTCCTTTTAAGTGGTTCTGATGAAGCAAATTGCTACAAGCGCCTGCTGATTCCCTCCGTGCAGCTGTAAAGACATGCAAATTAGGCCGTCCTGCTCTGTAGCGGCCTTCTGCCATTATCCCCGGCAGTGGGCCGTCCTTTCACTTTTCTTTATTTGCATAACCCTAATGTATCTCAGGTTAAATGTTTTGACATTTTTAAACTCGACAAACCCTTTCCAGTGGTGTTTTTCTTGGACGTGTCATTTGTTTCAATCAGTTCTGCACCTTATTTGGCCATGTTTTGGCTTAGAAATGATATGGTCCACGGGGTCACCATGAGTAGAGCAGCATCCGCGTTCCGCCGAGGCCTAGTTTAGGCTGTTTGTTGGTTATACTCTGGTTTCTCTTCAGATCAAATAAATCTTTCGCCTTTTACTAAAGATTTCCGTGGAGAGGAACAACCATGAGTTTCAGAGAATTTTTTGATGCCTAGCTGATGCTGGGCTTCGCTAATTTGGTGAAAAATAGCTCGAGTTCCCTTGATTTGGCAAGACCTTGAGACAGCGTTAGTGTTGTTGTTGGTGGTGGTGGTGGTCAAGAAGGGATAGTAAAACGATTCGACTGGGCCATTGAGCTATGGGACCATTGGACGGTTTCGGGTGTTTCTTTGGCTTTGCGCGCTTGGCCTCAAATGAAAGTTGACGGTGTAGCCGACCAAAGCGGCTCCCGCTCGAGTTCTTGAGGACTCGCTCCTGTTAGCAAAACGCGTTACAGCCCTTTGCAAAATCTTTCTCGCGCGCTCCGTTTTTGGTAAGTCGGCCTTATTCGACCCTTTTTAAGGGACCCTTAAAAAAAGAGCACAGGGCAAGGCGCTGTATGTACCCCAAGTTCCATTGCCGTGCTCCTTTTAAGTGGTTCTGATGAAGCAAATTGCTACAAGCGCCTGCTGATTCCCTCCGTGCAGCTGTAAAGACATGCAAATTAGGCCGTCCTGCTCTGTAGCGGCCTTCTGCCATTATCCCCGGCAGTGGGCCGTCCTTTCACTTTTCTTTATTTGCATAACCCTAATGTATCTCAGGTTAAATGTTTTGACATTTTTAAACTCGACAAACCCTTTCCAGTGGTTTTTCTTGGACGTGTCATTTGTTTCAATCAGTTCTGCACCTTATTTGGCCATGTTTTGGCTTAGAAATGATATGGTCCACGGGGTCACCATGAGTAGAGCAGCATCCGCGTTCCGCCGAGGCCTAGTTTAGGCTGTTTGTTGGTTATACTCTGGTTTCTCTTCAGATCGAATAAATCTTTCGCCTTTTACTAAAGATTTCCGTGGAGAGGAACAACCATGAGTTTCAGAGAATTTTTTGATGCCTAGCTGATGCTGGGCTTCGCTAATTTGGTGAAAAATAGCTCGAGTTCCCTTGATTTG
>NW_027507790.1:50948934-50953934 GCF_037356315.1 Lithobates pipiens
AATAAATCTTTCGCCTTTTACTAAAGATTTCCGTGGAGAGGAACAACCATGAGTTTCAGAGAATTTTTTGATGCCTAGCTGATGCTGGGCTTCGCTAATTTGGTGAAAAATAGCTCGAGTTCCCTTGATTTGGCAAGACCTTGAGACAGCGTTAGTGTTGTTGTTGGTGGTGGTGGTGGTCAAGAAGGGATAGTAAAACGATTCGACTGGGCCATTGAGCTATGGGACCATTGGACGGTTTCGGGTGTTTCTTTGGCTTTGCGCGCTTGGCCTCAAATGAAAGTTGACGGTGTAGCCGACCAAAGCGGCTCCCGCTCGAGTTCTTGAGGACTCGCTCCTGTTAGCAAAACGCGTTACAGCCCTTTGCAAAATCTTTCTCGCGCGCTCCGTTTTTGGTAAGTCGGCCTTATTCGACCCTTTTTAAGGGACCCTTAAAAAAAGAGCACAGGGCAAGGCGCTGTATGTACCCCAAGTTCCATTGCCGTGCTCCTTTTAAGTGGTTCTGATGAAGCAAATTGCTACAAGCGCCTGCTGATTCCCTCCGTGCAGCTGTAAAGACATGCAAATTAGGCCGTCCTGCTCTGTAGCGGCCTTCTGCCATTATCCCCGGCAGTGGGCCGTCCTTTCACTTTTCTTTATTTGCATAACCCTAATGTATCTCAGGTTAAATGTTTTGACATTTTTAAACTCGACAAACCCTTTCCAGTGGTGTTTTTCTTGGACGTGTCATTTGTTTCAATCAGTTCTGCACCTTATTTGGCCATGTTTTGGCTTAGAAATGATATGGTCCACGGGGTCACCATGAGTAGAGCAGCATCCGCGTTCCGCCGAGGCCTAGTTTAGGCTGTTTGTTGGTTATACTCTGGTTTCTCTTCAGATCAAATAAATCTTTCGCCTTTTACTAAAGATTTCCGTGGAGAGGAACAACCATGAGTTTCAGAGAATTTTTTGATGCCTAGCTGATGCTGGGCTTCGCTAATTTGGTGAAAAATAGCTCGAGTTCCCTTGATTTGGCAAGACCTTGAGACAGCGTTAGTGTTGTTGTTGGTGGTGGTGGTCAAGAAGGGATAGTAAAACGATTCGACTGGGCCATTGAGCTATGGGACCATTGGACGGTTTCGGGTGTTTCTTTGGCTTTGCGCGCTTGGCCTCAAATGAAAGTTGACGGTGTAGCCGACCAAAGCGGCTCCCGCTCGAGTTCTTGAGGACTCGCTCCTGTTAGCAAAACGCGTTACAGCCCTTTGCAAAATCTTTCTCGCGCGCTCCGTTTTTGGTAAGTCGGCCTTATTCGACCCTTTTTAAGGGACCCTTAAAAAAAGAGCACAGGGCAAGGCGCTGTATGTACCCCAAGTTCCATTGCCGTGCTCCTTTTAAGTGGTTCTGATGAAGCAAATTGCTACAAGCGCCTGCTGATTCCCTCCGTGCAGCTGTAAAGACATGCAAATTAGGCCGCCCTGCTCTGTAGCGGCCTTCTGCCATTATCCCCGGCAGTGGGCCGTCCTTTCACTTTTCTTTATTTGCATAACCCTAATGTATCTCAGGTTAAATGTTTTGACATTTTTAAACTCGACAAACCCTTTCCAGTGGTTTTTCTTGGACGTGTCATTTGTTTCAATCAGTTCTGCACCTTATTTGGCCATGTTTTGGCTTAGAAATGATATGGTCCACGGGGTCACCATGAGTAGAGCAGCATCCGCGTTCCGCCGAGGCCTAGTTTAGGCTGTTTGTTGGTTATACTCTGGTTTCTCTTCAGATCGAATAAATCTTTCGCCTTTTACTAAAGATTTCCGTGGAGAGGAACAACCATGAGTTTCAGAGAATTTTTTGATGCCTAGCTGATGCTGGGCTTCGCTAATTTGGTGAAAAATAGCTCGAGTTCCCTTGATTTGGCAAGACCTTGAGACAGCGTTAGTGTTGTTGTTGGTGGTGGTGGTCAAGAAGGGATAGTAAAACGATTCGACTGGGCCATTGAGCTATGGGACCATTGGACAGTTTCGGGTGTTTCTTTGGCTTTGCGCGCTTGGCCTCAAATGAAAGTTGACGGTGTAGCCGACCAAAGCGGCTCCCGCTCGAGTTCTTGAGGACTCGCTCCTGTTAGCAAAACGCGTTACAGCCCTTTGCAAAATCTTTCTCGCGCGCTCCGTTTTTGGTAAGTCGGCCTTATTCGACCCTTTTTAAGGGACCCTTAAAAAAAGAGCACAGGGCAAGGCGCTGTATGTACCCCAAGTTCCATTGCCGTGCTCCTTTTAAGTGGTTCTGATGAAGCAAATTGCTACAAGCGCCTGCTGATTCCCTCCGTGCAGCTGTAAAGACATGCAAATTAGGCCGTCCTGCTCTGTAGCGGCCTTCTGCCATTATCCCCGGCAGTGGGCCGTCCTTTCACTTTTCTTTATTTGCATAACCCTAATGTATCTCAGGTTAAATGTTTTGACATTTTTAAACTCGACAAACCCTTTCCAGTGGTGTTTTTCTTGGACGTGTCATTTGTTTCAATCAGTTCTGCACCTTATTTGGCCATGTTTTGGCTTAGAAATGATATGGTCCACGGGGTCACCATGAGTAGAGCAGCATCCGCGTTCCGCCGAGGCCTAGTTTAGGCTGTTTGTTGGTTATACTCTGGTTTCTCTTCAGATCAAATAAATCTTTCGCCTTTTACTAAAGATTTCCGTGGAGAGGAACAACCATGAGTTTCAGAGAATTTTTTGATGCCTAGCTGATGCTGGGCTTCGCTAATTTGGTGAAAAATAGCTCGAGTTCCCTTGATTTGGCAAGACCTTGAGACAGCGTTAGTGTTGTTGTTGGTGGTGGTGGTGGTCAAGAAGGGATAGTAAAACGATTCGACTGGGCCATTGAGCTATGGGACCATTGGACGGTTTCGGGTGTTTCTTTGGCTTTGCGCGCTTGGCCTCAAATGAAAGTTGACGGTGTAGCCGACCAAAGCGGCTCCCGCTCGAGTTCTTGAGGACTCGCTCCTGTTAGCAAAACGCGTTACAGCCCTTTGCAAAATCTTTCTCGCGCGCTCCGTTTTTGGTAAGTCGGCCTTATTCGACCCTTTTTAAGGGACCCTTAAAAAAAGAGCACAGGGCAAGGCGCTGTATGTACCCCAAGTTCCATTGCCGTGCTCCTTTTAAGTGGTTCTGATGAAGCAAATTGCTACAAGCGCCTGCTGATTCCCTCCGTGCAGCTGTAAAGACATGCAAATTAGGCCGTCCTGCTCTGTAGCGGCCTTCTGCCATTATCCCCGGCAGTGGGCCGTCCTTTCACTTTTCTTTATTTGCATAACCCTAATGTATCTCAGGTTAAATGTTTTGACATTTTTAAACTCGACAAACCCTTTCCAGTGGTTTTTCTTGGACGTGTCATTTGTTTCAATCAGTTCTGCACCTTATTTGGCCATGTTTTGGCTTAGAAATGATATGGTCCACGGGGTCACCATGAGTAGAGCAGCATCCGCGTTCCGCCGAGGCCTAGTTTAGGCTGTTTGTTGGTTATACTCTGGTTTCTCTTCAGATCGAATAAATCTTTCGCCTTTTACTAAAGATTTCCGTGGAGAGGAACAACCATGAGTTTCAGAGAATTTTTTGATGCCTAGCTGATGCTGGGCTTCGCTAATTTGGTGAAAAATAGCTCGAGTTCCCTTGATTTGGCAAGACCTTGAGACAGCGTTAGTGTTGTTGTTGGTGGTGGTGGTCAAGAAGGGATAGTAAAACGATTCGACTGGGCCATTGAGCTATGGGACCATTGGACAGTTTCGGGTGTTTCTTTGGCTTTGCGCGCTTGGCCTCAAATGAAAGTTGACGGTGTAGCCGACCAAAGCGGCTCCCGCTCGAGTTCTTGAGGACTCGCTCCTGTTAGCAAAACGCGTTACAGCCCTTTGCAAAATCTTTCTCGCGCGCTCCGTTTTTGGTAAGTCGGCCTTATTCGACCCTTTTTAAGGGACCCTTAAAAAAAGAGCACAGGGCAAGGCGCTGTATGTACCCCAAGTTCCATTGCCGTGCTCCTTTTAAGTGGTTCTGATGAAGCAAATTGCTACAAGCGCCTGCTGATTCCCTCCGTGCAGCTGTAAAGACATGCAAATTAGGCCGTCCTGCTCTGTAGCGGCCTTCTGCCATTATCCCCGGCAGTGGGCCGTCCTTTCACTTTTCTTTATTTGCATAACCCTAATGTATCTCAGGTTAAATGTTTTGACATTTTTAAACTCGACAAACCCTTTCCAGTGGTGTTTTTCTTGGACGTGTCATTTGTTTCAATCAGTTCTGCACCTTATTTGGCCATGTTTTGGCTTAGAAATGATATGGTCCACGGGGTCACCATGAGTAGAGCAGCATCCGCGTTCCGCCGAGGCCTAGTTTAGGCTGTTTGTTGGTTATACTCTGGTTTCTCTTCAGATCAAATAAATCTTTCGCCTTTTACTAAAGATTTCCGTGGAGAGGAACAACCATGAGTTTCAGAGAATTTTTTGATGCCTAGCTGATGCTGGGCTTCGCTAATTTGGTGAAAAATAGCTCGAGTTCCCTTGATTTGGCAAGACCTTGAGACAGCGTTAGTGTTGTTGTTGGTGGTGGTGGTCAAGAAGGGATAGTAAAACGATTCGACTGGGCCATTGAGCTATGGGACCATTGGACGGTTTCGGGTGTTTCTTTGGCTTTGCGCGCTTGGCCTCAAATGAAAGTTGACGGTGTAGCCGACCAAAGCGGCTCCCGCTCGAGTTCTTGAGGACTCGCTCCTGTTAGCAAAACGCGTTACAGCCCTTTGCAAAATCTTTCTCGCGCGCTCCGTTTTTGGTAAGTCGGCCTTATTCGACCCTTTTTAAGGGACCCTTAAAAAAAGAGCACAGGGCAAGGCGCTGTATGTACCCCAAGTTCCATTGCCGTGCTCCTTTTAAGTGGTTCTGATGAAGCAAATTGCTACAAGCGCCTGCTGATTCCCTCCGTGCAGCTGTAAAGACATGCAAATTAGGCCGCCCTGCTCTGTAGCGGCCTTCTGCCATTATCCCCGGC
>NW_027507790.1:50958934-50966434 GCF_037356315.1 Lithobates pipiens
AAAACGCGTTACAGCCCTTTGCAAAATCTTTCTCGCGCGCTCCGTTTTTGGTAAGTCGGCCTTATTCGACCCTTTAAAAAAGAGCACAGGGCAAGGCGCTGTATGTACCCCAAGTTCCATTGCCGTGCGCCTTTTAAGTGGTTCTGATGAAGCGAATTGCTACAAGCGCCTGCTGATTCCCTCCGTGCAGCTGTAAAGACATGCAAATTAGGCCGTCCTGCTCTGTAGCGGCCTTCTGCCATTATCCCTGGCAGTGGGCCGTCCTTTCACTTTTCTTTATTTGCATAAGCCTAATGTATCTCAGGTTAAATGTTTTGACATTTTTAAACTCGACAAACCCTTTCCAGTGGTGTTTTTCTTGGACGTGTCATTTGTTTCAATCAGTTCTGCACCTTATTTGGCCATGTTTTGGCTTAGAAATGATATGGTCCACGGGGTCACCATGAGTAGAGCAGCATCCGCGTTCCGCCGAGGCCTAGTTTAGGCTGTTTGTTGGTTATACTCTGGTTTCTCTTCAGATCGAATAAATCTTTCGCCTTTTACTAAAGATTTCCGTGGAGAGGAACAACCATGAGTTTCAGAGAATTTTTTGATGCCTAGCTGATGCTGGGCTTCGGTAATTTGGTGAAAAATAGCTCGAGTTCCCTTGATTTGGCAAGACCCTGAGACAGTGTTAGTGTTGTTGTTGGTGGTGGTGGTTAAGAAGGGATAGTAAAACGATTCGACTGGGCCATTGAGCTATGGGACCATTGGACGGTTTCGGGTGTTTCTTTGGCTTTGCGCGCTTGGCCTCAAATGAAAGTTGACGGTGTAGCTGACCAAAGCGGCTCCCGCTCGAGTTCTTGAGGACTCGCTCCTGTTAGCAAAACGCGTTACAGCCCTTTGCAAAATCTTTCTCGCGCGCTCCGTTTTTGGTAAGTCGGCCTTATTCGACCCTTTTTAAGGGACCCTTAAAAAAAGAGCACAGGGCAAGGCGCTGTATGTACCCCAAGTTCCATTGCCGTGCTCCTTTTAAGTGGTTCTGATGAAGCGAATTGCTACAAGCGCCTGCTGATTCCCTCCGTGCAGCTGTAAAGACATGCAAATTAGGCCGTCCTGCTCTGTAGCGGCCTTCTGCCATTATCCCCGGCAGTGGGCCGTCCTTTCACTTTTCTTTATTTGCATAACCCTAATGTATCTCAGGTTAAATGTTTTGACATTTTTAAACTCGACAAACCCTTTCCAGTGGTGTTTTTCTTGGACGTGTCATTTGTTTCAATCAGTTCTGCACCTTATTTGGCCATGTTTTGGCTTAGAAATGATATGGTCCACGGGGTCACCATGAGTAGAGCAGCATCCGCGTTCCGCCGAGGCCTAGTTTAGGCTGTTTGTTGGTTATACTCTGGTTTCTCTTCAGATCGAATAAATCTTTCGCCTTTTACTAAAGATTTCCGTGGAGAGGAACAACCATGAGTTTCAGAGAATTTTTTGATGCCTAGCTGATGCTGGGCTTCGCTAATTTGGTGAAAAATAGCTCGAGTTCCCTTGATTTGGCAAGACCTTGAGACAGCGTTAGTGTTGTTGTTGGTGGTGGTGGTGGTGGTGGTGGTCAAGAAGGGATAGTAAAACGATTCGACTGGGCCATTGAGCTATGGGACCATTGGACGGTTTCGGGTGTTTCTTTGGCTTTGCGCGCTTGGCCTCAAATGAAAGTTGACGGTGTAGCCGACCAAAGCGGCTCCCGCTCGAGTTCTTGAGGACTCGCTCCTGTTAGCAAAACGCGTTACAGCCCTTTGCAAAATCTTTCTCGCGCGCTCCGTTTTTGGTAAGTCGGCCTTATTCGACCCTTTTTAAGGGACCCTTAAAAAAAGAGCACAGGGCAAGGCGCTGTATGTACCCCAAGTTCCATTGCCGTGCTCCTTTTAAGTGGTTCTGATGAAGCAAATTGCTACAAGCGCCTGCTGATTCCCTCCGTGCAGCTGTAAAGACATGCAAATTAGGCCGTCCTGCTCTGTAGCGGCCTTCTGCCATTATCCCCGGCAGTGGGCCGTCCTTTCACTTTTCTTTATTTGCATAACCCTAATGTATCTCAGGTTAAATGTTTTGACATTTTTAAACTCGACAAACCCTTTCCAGTGGTTTTTCTTGGACGTGTCATTTGTTTCAATCAGTTCTGCACCTTATTTGGCCATGTTTTGGCTTAGAAATGATATGGTCCACGGGGTCACCATGAGTAGAGCAGCATCCGCGTTCCGCCGAGGCCTAGTTTAGGCTGTTTGTTGGTTATACTCTGGTTTCTCTTCAGATCGAATAAATCTTTCGCCTTTTACTAAAGATTTCCGTGGAGAGGAACAACCATGAGTTTCAGAGAATTTTTTGATGCCTAGCTGATGCTGGGCTTCGCTAATTTGGTGAAAAATAGCTTAAGTTCCCTTGATTTGGCAAGACCCTGAGACAGCGTTAGTGTTGTTGGTGGTGGTGGTGGTCAAGAAGGGATAGTAAAACGATTCGACTGGGCCATTGAACTATGGGACCATTGGACGGTTTTGGGTGTTTCTTTGGCTTTGCGCGCTTGGCCTCAAATGAAAGTTGACGGTGTAGCCGACCAAAGCGGCTCCCACTCGAGTTCTTGAGGACTCGCTCCTGTTAGCAAAACGCGTTACAGCCCTTTGCAAAATCTTTCTCGCGTGCTCCGTTTTTGGTAAGTCGGCCTTATTCGACCCTTTTTAAGGGACCCTTTAAAAAAGAGCACAGGGCAAGGCGCTGTATGTACCCCAAGTTCCATTGCCGTGCTCCTTTTAAGTGGTTCTGATGAAGCGAATTGCTACAAGCGCCTGCTGATTCCCTCCGTGCAGCTGTAAAGACATGCAAATTAGGCCGTCCTGCTCTGTAGCGGCCTTCTGCCATTATCCCCGGCAGTGGGCCGTCCTTTCACTTTTCTTTATTTGCATAACCCTAATGTATCTCAGGTTAAATGTTTTGACATTTTTAAACTCGACAAACCCTTTCCAGTGGTGTTTTTCTTGGACGTGTCATTTGTTTCAATCAGTTCTGCACCTTATTTGGCCATGTTTTGGCTTAGAAATGATATGGTCCACGGGGTCACCATGAGTAGAGCAGCATCCGCGTTCCGCCGAGGCCTAGTTTAGGCTGTTTGTTGGTTATACTCTGGTTTCTCTTCAGATCGAATAAATCTTTCGCCTTTTACTAAAGATTTCCGTGGAGAGGAACAACCATGAGTTTCAGAGAATTTTTTGATGCCTAGCTGATGCTGGGCTTCGCTAATTGGGTGAACAATAGCTCGAGTTCCCTTGATTTGGCAAGACCCTGAGACAGCGTTAGTGTTGTTGGTGGTGGTGGTGGTCAAGAAGGGATAGTAAAACGATTCGACTGGGCCATTGAACTATGGGACCATTGGACGGTTTTGGGTGTTTCTTTGGCTTTGCGCGCTTGGCCTCAAATGAAAGTTGACGGTGTAGCCGACCAAAGCGGCTCCCGCTCGAGTTCTTGAGGACTCGCTCCTGTTAGCAAAACGCGTTACAGCCCTTTGCAAAATCTTTCTCGCGCGCTCCGTTTTTGGTAAGTCAGCCTTATTCGACCCTTTTTAAGGGACCCTTTAAAAAAGAGCACAGGGCAAGGCGCTGTATGTACCCCAAGTTCCATTGCCGTGCTCCTTTTAAGTGGTTCTGATGAAGCGAATTGCTACAAGCGCCTGCTGATTCCCTCCGTGCAGCTGTAAAGACATGCAAATTAGGCCGTCCTGCTCTGTAGCGGCCTTCTGCCATTATCCCCGGCAGTGGGCCGTCCTTTCACTTTTCTTTATTTGCATAACCCTAATGTATCTCAGGTTAAATGTTTTGACATTTTTAAACTCGACAAACCCTTTCCAGTGGTGTTTTTCTTGGTCGTGTCATTTGTTTCAATCAGTTCTGCACCTTATTTGGCCATGTTTTGGCTTAGAAATGATATGGTCCACGGGGTCACCATGAGTAGAGCAGCATCCGCGTTCCGCCGAGGCCTAGTTTAGGCTGTTTGTTGGTTATACTCTGGTTTCTCTTCAGATCGAATAAATCTTTCGCCTTTTACTAAAGATTTCCGTGGAGAGGAACAACCATGAGTTTCAGAGAATTTTTTGATGCCTAGCTGATGCTGGGCTTCGCTAATTTGGTGAAAAATAGCTTGAGTTCCCTTGATTTGGCAAGACCTTGAGACAGCGTTAGTGTTGTTGTTGGTGGAGGTGGTGGTCAAGAAGGGATAGTAAAACTATTCGACTGGGCCATTGAGCGATGGGACCATTGGACGGTTTCGGGTGTTTCTTTGGCTTTGCGCGCTTGGCCTCAAATGAAAGTTGACGGTGTAGCCGACCAAAGCGGCTCCCGCTCGAGTTCTTGAGGACTCGCTCCTGTTAGCAAAACGCGTTACAGCCCTTTGCAAAATCTTTCTCGCGCGCTCCGTTTTTGGTAAGTCGGCCTTATTCGACCCTTTTTAAGGGACCCTTAAAAAAAGAGCACAGGGCAAGGCGCTGTATGTACCCCAAGTTCCATTGCCGTGCTCCTTTTAAGTGGTTCTGATGAAGCAAATTGCTACAAGCGCCTGCTGATTCCCTCCGTGCAGCTGTAAAGACATGCAAATTAGGCCGTCCTGCTCTGTAGCGGCCTTCTGCCATTATCCCCGGCAGTGGGCCGTCCTTTCACTTTTCTTTATTTGCATAACCCTAATGTATCTCAGGTTAAATGTTTTGACATTTTTAAACTCGACAAACCCTTTCCAGTGGTGTTTTTCTTGGACGTGTCATTTGTTTCAATCAGTTCTGCACCTTATTTGGCCATGTTTTGGCTTAGAAATGATATGGTCCACGGGGTCACCATGAGTAGAGCAGCATCCGCGTTCCGCCGAGGCCTAGTTTAGGCTGTTTGTTGGTTATACTCTGGTTTCTCTTCAGATCGAATAAATCTTTCGCCTTTTACTAAAGATTTCCGTGGAGAGGAACAACCATGAGTTTCAGAGAATTTTTTGATGCCTAGCTGATGCTGGGCTTCGCTAATTTGGTGAAAAATAGCTCGAGTTCCCTTGATTTGGCAAGACCTTGAGACAGCGTTAGTGTTGTTGTTGGTGGTGGTGGTGGTCAAGAAGGGATAGTAAAACGATTCGACTGGGCCATTGAGCTATGGGACCATTGGACAGTTTCGGGTGTTTCTTTGGCTTTGCGCGCTTGGCCTCAAATGAAAGTTGACGGTGTAGCCGACCAAAGCGGCTCCCGCTCGAGTTCTTGAGGACTCGCTCCTGTTAGCAAAACGCGTTACAGCCCTTTGCAAAATCTTTCTCGCGCGCTCCGTTTTTGGTAAGTCGGCCTTATTCGACCCTTTTTAAGGGACCCTTAAAAAAAGAGCACAGGGCAAGGCGCTGTATGTACCCCAAGTTCCATTGCCGTGCTCCTTTTAAGTGGTTCTGATGAAGCAAATTGCTACAAGCGCCTGCTGATTCCCTCCGTGCAGCTGTAAAGACATGCAAATTAGGCCGTCCTGCTCTGTAGCGGCCTTCTGCCATTATCCCCGGCAGTGGGCCGTCCTTTCACTTTTCTTTATTTGCATAACCCTAATGTATCTCAGGTTAAATGTTTTGACATTTTTAAACTCGACAAACCCTTTCCAGTGGTGTTTTTCTTGGACGTGTCATTTGTTTCAATCAGTTCTGCACCTTATTTGGCCATGTTTTGGCTTAGAAATGATATGGTCCACGGGGTCACCATGAGTAGAGCAGCATCCGCGTTCCGCCGAGGCCTAGTTTAGGCTGTTTGTTGGTTATACTCTGGTTTCTCTTCAGATCGAATAAATCTTTCGCCTTTTACTAAAGATTTCCGTGGAGAGGAACAACCATGAGTTTCAGAGAATTTTTTGATGCCTAGCTGATGCTGGGCTTCGCTAATTTGGTGAAAAATAGCTCGAGTTCCCTTGATTTGGCAAGACCTTGAGACAGCGTTAGTGTTGTTGTTGGTGGTGGTGGTGGTCAAGAAGGGATAGTAAAACGATTCGACTGGGCCATTGAGCTATGGGACCATTGGACGGTTTCGGGTGTTTCTTTGGCTTTGCGCGCTTGGCCTCAAATGAAAGTTGACGGTGTAGCCGACCAAAGCGGCTCCCGCTCGAGTTCTTGAGGACTCGCTCCTGTTAGCAAAACGCGTTACAGCCCTTTGCAAAATCTTTCTCGCGCGCTCCGTTTTTGGTAAGTCGGCCTTATTCGACCCTTTTTAAGGGACCCTTAAAAAAAGAGCACAGGGCAAGGCGCTGTATGTACCCCAAGTTCCATTGCCGTGCTCCTTTTAAGTGGTTCTGATGAAGCAAATTGCTACAAGCGCCTGCTGATTCCCTCCGTGCAGCTGTAAAGACATGCAAATTAGGCCGTCCTGCTCTGTAGCGGCCTTCTGCCATTATCCCCGGCAGTGGGCCGTCCTTTCACTTTTCTTTATTTGCATAACCCTAATGTATCTCAGGTTAAATGTTTTGACATTTTTAAACTCGACAAACCCTTTCCAGTGGTTTTTCTTGGACGTGTCATTTGTTTCAATCAGTTCTGCACCTTATTTGGCCATGTTTTGGCTTAGAAATGATATGGTCCACGGGGTCACCATGAGTAGAGCAGCATCCGCGTTCCGCCGAGGCCTAGTTTAGGCTGTTTGTTGGTTATACTCTGGTTTCTCTTCAGATCGAATAAATCTTTCGCCTTTTACTAAAGATTTCCGTGGAGAGGAACAACCATGAGTTTCAGAGAATTTTTTGATGCCTAGCTGATGCTGGGCTTCGCTAATTTGGTGAAAAATAGCTCGAGTTCCCTTGATTTGGCAAGACCTTGAGACAGCGTTAGTGTTGTTGTTGGTGGTGGTGGTCAAGAAGGGATAGTAAAACGATTCGACTGGGCCATTGAGCTATGGGACCATTGGACAGTTTCGGGTGTTTCTTTGGCTTTGCGCGCTTGGCCTCAAATGAAAGTTGACGGTGTAGCCGACCAAAGCGGCTCCCGCTCGAGTTCTTGAGGACTCGCTCCTGTTAGCAAAACGCGTTACAGCCCTTTGCAAAATCTTTCTCGCGCGCTCCGTTTTTGGTAAGTCGGCCTTATTCGACCCTTTTTAAGGGACCCTTAAAAAAAGAGCACAGGGCAAGGCGCTGTATGTACCCCAAGTTCCATTGCCGTGCTCCTTTTAAGTGGTTCTGATGAAGCAAATTGCTACAAGCGCCTGCTGATTCCCTCCGTGCAGCTGTAAAGACATGCAAATTAGGCCATCCTGCTCTGTAGCGGCCTTCTGCCATTATCCCCGGCAGTGGGCCGTCCTTTCACTTTTCTTTATTTGCATAACCCTAATGTATCTCAGGTTAAATGTTTTGACATTTTTAAACTCGACAAACCCTTTCCAGTGGTGTTTTTCTTGGACGTGTCATTTGTTTCAATCAGTTCTGCACCTTATTTGGCCATGTTTTGGCTTAGAAATGATATGGTCCACGGGGTCACCATGAGTAGAGCAGCATC